>NW_024346667.1:24189308-24371359 GCF_902729225.1 Pteropus medius | reverse complement strand
AGAAATCCCCAGAAATATGATTTTTGTTTCTATGGATAGATCTATTTATAATGCATATAAGTAGAATATATTTCATATAAGTTGAATTATACAATGTATAACGTTTTGTATCTGGCTTCTTTAACATAGCTTAACATTTTCCAGGTATATCCACATTGTAGCACATTGTAGCACATGTGTCCATACTTCATTCCTTTTTTGAAAATATTTTATTATATGGACATACAGAATTTTGTTTATCCATGTATTTGTTGATGCACACTTATGTTGTTTCCACATTTTGGATATTGAGAATGGTACTGCCATTCTCTAATTCATCTTCCCCAATTTTAAGTATTGATGCTTTTTATGCTGTTAGAATAATGTTATTTAATGCTGATTTTAAACGTTATAGTATTATAATTACAAGTCTTTCATCTATCTAGACATTTTCGTGTACGAGTATCTGTTTGAATACCTGTTTACAATTTTGGAGGAGTATATACCTAGAAATAGAATTACTGGATCATATAATAATTCTATGTTTAATTTTTTTGAGAAACTGACAAACTGTTTTCTTTAGTGCTGAACTATTTTACATTTCTACCAGGAACGTTTAAGAGTTCCAATTTTTCCACATACTCACCAACATTTGTTATTATTCATCTTTTAGATGATAGCAATCCTAGTAGGTGTCAGGTGGTATCTCATTGTGATTTGATTTACATTTTTTAATGACTAATGATGTTAAACATCTTTCTAGCGCTTGTCGGTCATTTGTATATCTTCATTGGAGAAATTTCCATTCAAGTCCTTTGTCCATTTTCTAATTGGGTTGTCTTCTTTTTCTCACATTGTAAGAATTCTTTATTTTTTCTTGATATGAGAAGATATCAGTTATATGATTTACAAATATTTTTTCTCATTCTATGGGTTGTCTTTTTTGATAGTGGTCTTTGATATATAAAATTTTTTATATTGATAAAGGCCAAAATATCTATTTTTATTCTTTTGTTATTGTACTGGAGTCATATCTAAGAACCCACTGCAAATCCAAAACCCAAGGAAGATGTATACCTAAGTTTCCTTCTAAGCATTTTATAGTTATATCTTTTACTTACATTTTTAAAATCCATTTAAATTAACTTTTATATATAGTATAAGGTAGGGAACCAACTTTATTATTTTTCATGGGGACATCCATTTGTCACAGCTACATTTGTTGAAAGAACTATTCCACTCAATTGAATAATAATAGTACCTTGAAAAGTATTTAAATGGAATACAACCATTTTTCAAGTTCATTATTATAAACATTCTAGTTATAAGTACTTTGCTTTTGCCTTTCAAAGGAATTTCATGATTTAAATTACTGAGATTTATAAAACTAATTTATTCTCTTAGTATTTTAGGAATTAACTAGTATAATCACCATTATACAGAAATAAAACCAATACAATTATAGTATTTGGGAAGATATACAACATAAGTATCAGGCACACTTTAATTTTTCTATTAGTAATTTCATCCTCATAAAACTTCACATGTTTCTCTATAATATCATTATGCCAATTAAAAGAATTCACCAGTGAAAAGCTACTAAACTTAGTAAGATTAACATTTCAAGCAGAATTAATAAAGTAGTTATACAATTTTAGCTAACTTAGACTTGTTTGTCCTCACTTCTTTAGTGTACTTGGTTCAGTCTCTGAAATAAATATGCCTTTTCAAAGATTTGCAATAAAATCAAATTCAATATTAAATTCTGATTCACAGTCACCAAATTATATATAATAGAATAAAAAATGGAAAATCTTTCAATATTGTTGAAGTGAGTGTTAAGACAATTATCACATGTACTATTTTGAGTATACAAGTTGTAAAAAAATTAGTTATTCTAGGTTAGATTTCAAAGCAGATTTTCAAAGAGAAAATAGTTTAGAGAAATATAAAAAAATAATCTTCAATTAACATTGTGGAATGATGTCAAGAGGAGAAAGTATTTCTGTTTCCAGTTGTTCCTTGGAATTGTTGCTGCCTTACCTTCTATCTACTGAAATCACAGCTGCAAGCATTTTTTTCCTGGCAAACTTTTAGTTTTATTCTACTACTCAAATTTTTTGTCAGTATTACAAACTATAACATTTCTCATTGGTCTTCTAATATTCAGTTACTATATCTTTCTTACTTGTACTATGAATTTATTATTCTATCATCTCCTTGGTTGATTCAGTACAACATTCTTTGTATTTACATGTGTTTTTCACTTAATTTTATATCCAAACATATTCTGATATTTTAAGATTTTTTTTCAGTATATCTGTATTCTCTGAAGATGTGTCTTACATAGATAAATCTCTTTTTGAAGCATCAAGTACATTCTGTACATTTATCTAGATACTTAGTAAATGCATATTAAAGACTGAAATCATGGTCAGCAATTATTATGAAAGCTACTTGGTCTTTTTAATAAGTTCCTACATATTGTTTTAGCTCTATTAATACATATATATTTCTTATTATAAAAAAGTAGACTATGGACTATATTCATTGAACGAAGATTGAAAAACTTAAAACAAAATGAGCTTAATCCAGTCTCTAAACTTAACCAAAGTTAACCTTTAGACATATTTATCTTCAGTCGTGGATAGGTTTTGCTTATTTTATTTTTAATAGTTTAGTTATACCATTCATACAATACAGTTCTCTTTTCATATAACTTTGTTAAATAAACATTAATTCTAAATTAGTGCTTATGATATCTTTTAAACAAGCATGTATGTTCTATTGAATCAAGTGGCTATATCATTATTACATAAATATTCACATATATGGTCTTTTGAGTTTACAAATTTTTACAACTAAATAATGTTATGAATATATTTGTGCATAAAGCTTTATCCATATTTATTATTATTATCTAAGGAGAGTCAACTAGGAAGTGAATTACTACTAAAAAGGCCAGAAATATATGAACAATCCTTGATGCTAATTATTAATTATTTTATACATGCAAGTTACACTACTATTAGTAACACAGGAAAGTGCCAATTTCATTGAACACTTTTAACATTATGTATTCCCAGTTTGTGAAATGAAAATGTTATCTCACTGCTCTATACTTATTTGATTGAAAAGTAATAAAGTTGCATAGTTTCTTTATATATTTTGATGCATACATGCCATATTCAAACCATGCAAAAATATATATATTAATAAGCAAAAGTTTTATAAATATCCATTGTACTTTTCTCTTTAGCAAGTTATCTTTCAGTTCATTTATTGAAGCAATTACATATAAGTGCTTTAAAATATATAGTATTCTTTTTAACCTGGTATGTTCTTATTTTAAAATGAATAGTTTTAGAGATACCTCTATGTCATTACTAATACACTGTCATTTTTATAACTATAGTATGAAATTTCATTTGGTATATGGTTCATTGTTTATTTAAGCATTACACTATTATTTGATGTTTACTTTATTTCTAAATTAACTTATTGCAACCAGTGCTGCAAGGAATATTCTTAAGTATGCTACTTTGTAATAATTTTGTGAGCATTTATTAAGGGAAGATACTAAGAGACATCATTGCTTCATTAAAGCAGAGTCATATTTTAATTTCAGAGATTATAACATATTATTCTCCAAAAATCCTAAAACAAGTCTGCTTCCACCAATAGTCTACAAGGGAGCATATTTAATCACATCCTTACCAATGATGGATGTAAGCACATTTTATTATTGTTAACAATAGACTGGTAAAAATAAATAAGTCATTTTTTAATTTTAATTTGTATTCACCTAATCATTTGTGAAATTTTGAGTCTCTTGATGCCCCATCCTCATGTGAGGAATTGCCATTTGTTTGCTTGCTAATTTTTCTTTTTAATTCTTTGCTTTTTCTGATTTTACTAATTTATTTTATAGTCATAATATTAATCTTTTTCTGTTATATTTCTGATCATTTTGTATATTGCATTAACTATTGTTTATTTTAAAAATATAGTCACCTTTATCGAGCTTCACTTTTTGGCTTATAAAATGTGGGGTCTTGCTTAAAAAGGTCTCATCTTCTCCAATTTTTATGTATTGATGCTTTTAATACTGTTGTAATGCTGTTATTTAATATTGATTTTAAATATTATAGTATTATAATTGAAATTCTTTCACCTATCTAGATATTACTTTGTGCAACAAATGAGATGTACATATATCTTTCTTATTAGATAGCTGATTACCTCAGTATGATATATTTTGTAGCCTATACCTTCTCTACTAATGTGAAATACTACTTTTATTATATTTTTAATTTTCACATATAAAATGAGTCTGCTTCTGAAATCTTTATCCTATTCCACCAAAACTCCAATATCTCTCAATATCAGTGCCATTGGGTAGTCCCCTCCCATGTTGACCCTAGACTTGGCTTTTTTATGTAAGACAGAAGCAAACATGAGACAAGAAGAGACCTGACTATTTAGAGCTTTCTGTTTTAGAATTCTGCAGTCACCTCATGAGGAAGTTTCTGTAGCATCCCTTAGAATAGAAAATCACACTGAAAAAGAGGAGTCCATCCATCCCAGCCACCAACCAATACCCATCAGCTGACTAAAGCCTCATGAACATACTCATTATTGAGGAAGCAATAAAGTAAAATATGGTGAATCATAAATATAGATTCCTATAAATAACTATAAAGCAATAAAGTAAATATACACAGAGCAACATGACTACATCTTTAAAATGCAGTGTTGAAAGAAAATGGTAAGATACAATATGAGCTATATACTTTATTGTCATTTATGCAAGTGAAAAACGTGAACAAAACAAAACAAACCCTTTCTTTTCCCTTACTCTTACATACCCAAGAACAGCATATAGAATAATAATATTTATTAAATACCAAATCCAGATACATTTCTAAACATGTGCTATAAACCCTTATCCTGTTAAGCAATAGTTATGCAGCTTTCACCTTGTCTGGGAAAAAAAGTAAAAAATATAAAAAATATAATAATAATAATTAATAATAATAATAATAATAATAATAATAAACAAATAGTATCAATCACATGCATAACTTTAACTACATGATTTCTATCTTAGTTAGTTCCACTAATTTAACAAAATATCATGGACTGGGTGGATTAAACACCAGAACTTTATTTCTCACAGTTATAGGTGCTGGGAAACCAGTGATCAAGCTGTTAGCATTCTCAGATCCTGGTGAGGACCAGATACTAGTTTGCAGATAGTTGTCTTTTTATTTGATCTCCTATGGCAGAGAGAGATCATCTCTCTCATGTCTTTTCTTTCAAGGGCATTAACCCCATACATGAAGGCTCGACCTTTATGACCTAAAGTCATCCCAAAGGCTCCACCTCCACATAGCTTCACATTGGGGATTAGGACTTCCAATGATGCTCCTTAGAAACTAAATGTATGTATTGCAATCTTCACTCCTCATAGCTCTGTATATTCTCTAGATTTGAGTTTTTCAGACTCTTTGGCCAAGGAAATCTGTGCCTGATGTTTTGAATTTTATTCCCAAGTATACACTCCACACTTCTCCCTGAAAGGCTAACAAGGCTTCTGATTGGTTCGGCCAATGAGAAGCTTGATTAGAGATAGCTTGAAGAAGGAAAGCTTCCTGTCTGCTGATTTGTAGGAGACCAGCTATTTCAAAGATCACAGCTCTTTACAAGATACACCTCTTCACATAATGACTCTTTCCTTCCAGGACAGAGCAGTGACAACAGCCTTACTGTTATTTTCCCCATATTACTGCTCTGTCCTTTGTCAATTACTATTTCTCTGTAAATAGTCTATATTTTACTCTCCTTGATTTATTCTAATTGGAATTTGTTCTTTTCCTTCTGGGATCCAGGCTAATATATATTCTATCTTCAAGTGAAAACGTAGCATAACAAATATATAAGTTAGTAGGCGAAACAAAGATGTAGCTACACCCATCCCTTCTCTTATCATTGAATAGGTTCTCTAAAACACTCTGTGAAAGTCAGGACATACAATAAGCACCTCACTGCTTGACTAGAATTATCTTAAGGATAAGAATCATTTATTTCCTCTCCATTTCCTTCATAAGGTTTTACAAAGTACACTGTATGTACTTTGTAATTGTTCTCAACCCATTCCAACCATGGTTCCTCATAGAACCTTTGTTTTTCCACCCATTATTTCTGATTTGCAGGTATACGATGGATACTGGTAATGTATTTTGATTGATTAATACATTATAATTTGCTTTTGACTTTGTTTCACTTTCCTTTCCTATATTCACTTCTGTACTCAAAATTATTTCTCATTCTTCTAATTACTAACTCATTTATGCACATCACCGCTGATTCATTTATCAACTCCTGTGTAAAACACATCCTAATCAGAAAACTGAGTAAGATCAGGCAGGCTGCTATTTTCAGATTTTCATCTTGTTTTTCCAAAACCAAGTTAAGAAGAGCAAACAACCTCTTAAAATGCTATCATAAGGCAAAGTTGTCAGGTTTCCCTGCCCCCCACCACCCCCCGCCAAGCTCTTAAGCTATTAAAAAAAAAGAAGAAAATTTGGTATTTATGATATGATCTGTTGTATATAGTTTCTCCTCAACTTTCAATGAGGTTATGTCCCAATAAATCCATAGTAAGTTAAAAATATCATTAAGTCAAAAATATATTTAATACTTCACTGTAGAGTACCGGTTATTTGCCCTTACAGCTGAGTGACTGTCTGGAAGTTGCAGTTTGCTGCTTCTGCCGGCATCAGGAGAGGGCATCGTACCGCTGTTGCTAACCTGGGAAAGATCAAAGCAGGGTTTCTGTTAACGGCTATGGCTTTTGTATCACTGTAAAGTTGAAAAATCTTACACTGAACCTTTATAAGTTCGGGTGTATGTATACGGTGTTCACAGAATTCTTAATAAATCTGTTTTCTTCTGTATGTCCTGATTATTCACTAGAAAGGATAGATCTCTGGACACTGTAATAATTCTGTCAAACAGTTAGACTTAAATTATGCCTTCACGTCTCAATTTTCCTTAGAAGAATCAAATTTTCTACATATCAAAATAATAGAATACCAGAGAAGAAAGAAAATAGAATTTAGTGTAAAGAAACACATTCTACTTTTTTTTAAGGGAAAAAAAAATAAAAATGAAAGTAGGGAAGAAGTAATGTGGCTAAAATCTTTAATATAGATTTTCTATAATATACTTATAAAAGTCAAGTAGGAGGGCATCCTGTGGTGCATTTTAACTTTTTCAACCTATGTTTGAAAACGGAAAACTTCAAAGTACTATCATTTCTCAAACACATCTAAGAATTTGGACTATTCAGAAACTGCCCTCACTCTAGTTATAAATCTTTACTAAATGCATCAATTCTATTTCTCTGTGCTTCCCCTCTATCGAATATGAATGTGACCACTATTTATGAACAGGTGTGTTTTACTGAGCTTTTTATGTGAAGTTCAGATAAAAACTAAATCCTCTGGTAGCTGGGTAGAAACAGCATTCAATCTTTTCTTACAAGGGTCAGTCCAGGATAATAGAAAACAACTAAATATAAAAGAATTCATAAACTAGTGAATGATGGCTCATGTCAGATTTATGGTTTGTGTCTATGAAAACTCTGTCAGCTGTAATACAACAGAAGATGTCATTACAATAGCCATTGATTGTGCAGGTTTATAAATTAATTATGAGGAGGGCATTTACAATTTTAGTTTCTTATCTGTTTAGCATTTCTGAGCTTCCAATTGAAAAAACAAGATAATTATAATGCAATTAGAAAAACAAGATATTAATAATCCTTCCAACTATTATTTATGAAACACTAACTAGTTGATCACAAGTAAAATTTCAATTTTCGCAAGTAAAATCTCAATATAACTGATTCCTAAGGCTGTTTAAATTCTTTTGATCTGAAATTTTATTTCAAAGAATATGGTTTCTATAAGTGAGACATTGAAAGTCTTTGGGGAATGCTTTTGTTTTAGTAGTGGATTGTAGCAATGTTGCTTTTAGAACAGGATAGAGTGGCTAGTGAATCCAACGTTCAAATACACCCACTTCAGATTTTCATCCATTAATATACATAGAAAGACTGGTTTTAAAATCTGAGGAAGTGCAGATGATAGGATTTGAGAAAAGAAGTAATGTAGAATTGGATGAGGAGCATATGGCAAACTTTCCTGCTTTTGGTATGGGGACTCATCCTCATAGGTTAAATATTAAAAGTCAGCAGTAAAGAAAACTGTTCAGGTAAGACTCTATGAGGACTCTGGGGACACAGAGTATTACCTTAAGACTCAGGAGATGAAATAATGGTTATTCTGCAAATATTACAGGGTTCTTTCAGTCCAGCTTTTGAGCTACCAGTGGTGTTGGCACTGACCATGGCAAATTAAAGAGATCATTAACTGCAATTATGCGATTCCTTTACTGGCACCTCAGGTGATAGATTTGAAAGCAGAACAGGAGCAGAACAGAAAGGAAGATGCTGTGGGGTGACAGTGACTGGGAAACTGCTTTGTGAGACTCTGTAACCAGATCCATTTGGGAACTCTCTGAGTGAGAGACTTGGGGATATCAATAATTATGCAAATGCAAAAAGTGTAGCCTGGTTTGTGGGATGTGGAGGTCTTTGAGCAGTTACTCTTTATTAGACTTCATGGCATTTCAACCATACTTCTATCTAACTATCTGTTCTTTCCTTTCTCTGCCAAATAGCTTCCTTTGCAAGGCCTTGAATTATCATGATGCAAACTCTGACTGCAATTCTTCATGTTCTTAGATAGACAGGTCCTAAAGTCAGCCACAAAATTTTCTGTTACTTTTAGTAAAAAATTTTGAGTAAGATTGGTACCTATTTCAAATCCCATCATCTGCGCAGAGCTCAGATTCATGTGGCCTAGCGATCCATGCCTTTGGTAAGAAATGAAGCAGCACCTCTAAAGAAGACAGAGCGAGCTAGACTGCCTTCATTCCTCACTATGTGAGGTATTTGGTGATTGGATAGGTGTGGACTGGGCATAGATCCTGTTGGTGCTAGTGAGAGCAAAATTGAAAAGGTGAATTCATATCGTGAATGCGATCTCTGTTGTATTCACAAATGGAAAAAAGTCTAGCCACATTTGAGTAACACTATGTTTATTTTTAACATTATGAGAACACTAGCTATCCAGAAAAATTGATAATTTGTTTTTGTTTTTCCCATTCATAGATTATAATAATCTAATGTGACATAGAGAATATTTTATTTGATTCATATGGGAAAATGACGCTAGTTAAGACGTAAATCACTGACAAGTTCTACTTATTGAGAATCTACTGTTTGGCTGGTAATAAACACACATTTACTCTCATCCTCGTAGCAAGGTAGTACTTTTACCCTCTTCCTGCTGATGAAGAAATTGAAACTCATGGAATTCAAGGACTTTATATAAGGCTACATACCTATTATATTGAAAGACTGAATCATGAAACTAAATCAGCCTAGACTGAAAACCCTTACTCCATCCAAAACAAGTTCTGTGTGTATAAATCATTTCAGGACCTTGCCTTAAGCACGAAAGCACTAATTAAACTTGAACCTTATTATAAATTTTATAATAATAAACTAGATTGACTAAACATTCAGAAAAAGAAAATAATTTAGGAAAGAAAAAAGATTGCTCTAACTCTCCTCACCAAATGTAATAACAAATCCACACAATGCCATGCACATAGGTCACACTTTCCTAGTTGCATTAATTTCCTACTAAAAAAAAAAGTGATTTTAAGAGTGAGTTTTAACTCTCATTTCTCACAGTCTGGAACTTCTTATACATATTCTGACAAATATTAGACAAACTATGTTAAACTTAGTCCTATGCAGGATTTTATTATACTAAGTAGTCATGAAAGTTGAGAGACTTGTAAATATTAATCACAGACTAATGAACAGTGGGAGATTTCTGAATATCAATCTGTACTAGGGGCAATTTTGGATTATAGACACTATTTCCTGCCCAATAAATCAGCAGTGAAAAATCAAAGGCATTCTCTTGCATCTTCCGTGCAACTAGATCACTAGTTCTAGAGGAGCATACAGTGCAGATGCCAAAATGGATGTAATTTTATCACCCCACATGAAGCTTCTGTATTTTTAAACTGACTATTTTTTAAAATTTTAATTACCTCCAAAAGAAGCTGGATTGTATCACAGGAAACTTGAGTATATTCTTTAGTATCAGAGTTAAAACAGTTTAAGAGTAGTTAGAGCTTGTCTCATTCTTTTTCATTAGCATTCAAAAGCCATTGCCCAAAGGGACAAGAAGACTCAAGGTTAAGAGAACTGAAATATCAAAACTTGATTGGCTTATTGCTTTTATTAAATGTGCATATTATTGCTTTTGCCTCTGAGCACTTGCACAATGTGAAAAAGAAAGACTATATTTTCAATTATAATTCATAATTTCATAAATAACAGACACAATCACACATCTGAATACTTACACATCCTTAATGATTGTCCATTAATGGAAAAACATCAATTTATAATAGTGAAAGTTAATTATTTGTTAAGATAAGTATGAGTGGATAATAAAATTTACAATTTTATATTTTTGATGCTGTCATACAAAAATGGGACTTAGTTTTCAATTTGATTTTTTAAAAAAATTCTTTAATATTTAGGTAGCATTTAAAACCTGTGGCAGACATTAATACTTTAATGAGAACATTTAGAAGTGATTATTAAGATGAATGTTTCTTCATACCATTGAAATCAGGATAAAATTTCATCCTGAATAGGTATGGTATGAGCTGTATTTACTAAAGGGACACAAACAGTAAATTAAGGACACAGGAAAAGAGAAAGTTTCAGGATATAAGCCAGAAATGGTATATATCATTCCAAATTACACTAGAAATATTATTTTCAAAATGATTATTCCATTTAAGTAAATATAGAAAAAGTAGTAGTTACTAAATTAATAGTATACCATAATGCCATAATTAAGCATTAGTCACTAACGATTTTTCAGTTTTTTATCACTCAAAACTTCTAGACTCATTGAAAGCAGGGAAATTAATGTTGATCTCCAATATATTCCCAGTGCTTTGTGTTTAGTAGTTGTTCAATAAATATTTGAGAAATCTTTTTAAAGCAGTATGTATACACTGTAGTTTTTCTTTTGTATAGAAGAATTGGTACTCCCCAATGACAACAGTTTCTTCATAAATATTCAGATATGGCTCAACTTAATGGTTTCCCAACTATATGTAATATAATAATACAGAAGCAGTTACAATTTTATGTCTATTTTAGTAAAATATTTGTTTTTACATACTCTTCTTTATGAAATTATAACATAAGACTGATTTTTGAGAATATTTACCTTTTTTCTATGATATTAAAGGTACACATTTACTTAAATTTTTGATCTTGTGAATGCCTATATTTGAAATTTTAAGGAGTATTACCCTGAATGCACCATATTTCTGTAGTATGTATGCAAATGGTCATTTTCTTTACATGGAATCAGCATGCAGAAAATGAACTGCACAGGTGAGAATAACATAATTGGCTATCTTTAGGGATCGTGTTTATTTTGTTTTGCTTTGTCTTAATCCAACGAAGTCATCTTTTTTTTTTCATTTATGAGCACTATCAACATAATATTTATGATCTTTATTTTTATGGAGCTTTTGGAAATATTAGGAGGTACTTTAATTATTATTATTAACAGAAGTAAAAAATGAAAGTTCTTCATATTTCTATTGAACAATATCCATTTCAGGTATAATTTTATATTCAAATTTTGGTTCCTATCTCATTTTATCTCATTTAACCTACTTATTTTTGCCAGAGGCCACTGATGATATAGGTCAGGGTTACAAAATATATTTATCTTTGTCACAGGGACTTCTGGTCATTTGCAGCTAGTATTCAGGGTAAATGTTTTGAAAAACAGTGAAGTAATTAAAGAGGTCACTAAAACAGGTTGAAAAATATTTACTTTTAAATTGATTTTAATATAAAATACCATAATTCTCCAAAGCTCATCATTGTCCAGTATAAGGTAACCAATACAATGTAGGTATATCATTAAAAACAATTAACAATATAAGCATGGCAAAGTTAAAAAAATGTAAATTATATTTAAAATATATAATAAAATAAATGTTAAACATAGAGGTAGCTAATCAAAGTGATCTTAAAGTAATATACACAAGTCTAATAGTCCTATGCCAAAAATAAATTAATTAATCAATAAATCAATTAATTAATTAAATTGATCCGCATTTATTAAGGTAGTCCTGTGAGGCAGATTAAAATGAGAAAGAAATGGCTAATCACTAAAATAGTTTTGTGTCAGATTTATTTGATGATCATAAAACAATATAGGAAGTAAATGAAGTGAGTGAAATAGATATATATTCAAGTCTTTTGTTCTTGCTGACTTCCATAGCAGTTAATCAAGCTTGTTCAATGTCAGAAGGTTTAGAAACATACAAAATAATGTTCACTTTTCTATCCTCTATGGTAAAAGTGAAATTTGTTGTTCCAATTAACTAGATATATTACTTTTAATTATTTTGCTTTCTACAGCATGATTTATAATTGTTTGGCTATAACGAATGGATGACCTAGAGAAAGGAGGAGAAAATCATGATTTAAAGTAATTCTAACCTGATTGTGACACAAATTACTGCATAGACTGACAGATAACACCTGGACTGAGATGGCCCTTTTTACCTGTCCACAGTGCATTTTTTTATGGTAACACTCTACAGTTTCCTGTCTAACTTCATTTTTTATCTTTTTAGGTTCGGATTTATTCTTCATAAAGATGAAGCTGCATTACAAAAAATTGATCTTGAGACCATGTCATACATCAAGACAATTAACTTGAAAGACTATAAGTGTATTCCTCAATCATTGACATATACACACTTGGGAGGATACTACTTTATTGGCTGCAAACCTGATAGCACTGGAGCAATTCCCCCACAGCTCGTGGTGGACAGTGTAACAGACTCAGTCATTGGATTCAATAGTGACGTGACAGGCACTCCATTTGTCTCTCCAGATGGGCACTATCTTGTCAGCATTAATGATGTGAAAGGTCTCGTAAGGGTCCAGTACATTACCATCAGAGGAGAAATACAAGAGGCGTTTGATATCCAGACGAATCTGCACATATCCGATCTGGCATTTCAGCCATCCTTTACTGAAGCCCACCAATACAACATCTATGGTAGCTCAAGCACACAAACTGATGTGCTCTTTGTGGAGCTCTCCTCCGGGAAGGTTAAGATGATAAAGAGCCTTAAGGAACCACTCAAGGCAGAAGAATGGCCTTGGAGCAGGAAGAACAGGCAAATCCAGGACAGTGGCTTGTTTGGTCAATATCTGATGACGCCTTCCAAGGACTCTCTGTTTATACTAGATGGACGACTCAATAAGTTAAACTGTGAGATCACTGAAGTTGAGAAAGGAAATACAGTCATTTGGGTTGGAGATGCCTAAGAGCCCTATTAGATAATTATTGAATGAAGAGTTTTCCAGTACATTGCACTTAATTCATTGTTTAAATTTACACCTTAACTTTTAAAGTTTCTATCCTAGTGAAACATAAGTTACTTGGTTTTCCCAAGAAAATAGATTTTTTTTTTCAGCAAACAAATATACAATTAGTAATATTGATTGGTTGAAAATTTTAATGAGAAACTACATTAATCACGAGAATCGAATCTATATTTAAATCAAATCTATAATTAAGCCAACAAAATAAGAATTCAAATACTTAAAAATAACTTGACGACAGAGAATTTCAGATGACTTTAAGCACCATTTTATTTTAAAGGTAGTTTATCTATATTTTTTCTCTGTCTTTTTTGGTATGCTTAAACCAGAAATAAAAGGTATTGTGGAAACTTAAAATTCTTAATTCAAAATATTCTGTCCCATCCACTGTTTATAATCTTTTGTGCCTTGAAGGGAATGTCACAGGAGGAAAAGGAAGGCTAAAAGCTGCATACATAACACTCTCATAACAGTAAATCTCTTGTCATTAAAAGAGAAAAGTTTAACATCTCTTGCACTAAATCCTGCCTTCAGTCATTTGTTTAACCCTCAATGAAATATCATTTGAAGGTGTAAATTGGCCTTAGGTTCTATACAGGTGACAAACTCTATTTGACACTTACTGTATAATCTGCAGCATGCTATGGAAAATGGGGAGGAAGGGAGGAAAAATAATTACAGTGAAAATGTTTGCAATCTATTCTCTACTCATTTTGCTTTCAATCATTAGAGTACATTATATTTTTAATGCAAGTTTGTGTGAGATGTCAACTGCTTACAAATGTTTATTATTAGCAGAATTGATTATTTTCTTTTCATGTGGTCCAGTGTTGCATCAGCAGGAACTCCCATTTCTAAAAAAGGAACATTATTTGTGTCTGCTTAGAGTAAACCACATATAGGGAAATTAACACCAGAAAGAAAAAAACTGGCTAGAGAACTGATGAGTATGTGTTTTAGGAGAATTAGCTATAGAAATTGGGAATTAGGGGATAGCTCCACAGTGGTGAGTAAAGATGTACTTCACCATTGCTATTTAAGTATAACCCATCAAAAAACTTCATTTCTTAATAACTCTCCTAAATGACTTTCTGTTCAATCTCTGCATAATCCTTAAATGACCCACTCACTAACTGTGTGCTGTAGTTCAAAACCTAACTAATCCTCTTATTTGAGACACAGCATACAAGTAAAAATTTTTACTTTTTTTTTTTTTTAAGGGCAAAGAAAAGGCCAGTGGAAGTGGATTAAAACTAGAGAGTTAGTTTATTGGAATAAGCAGATAATTATCCAGGCTTAAAGTGATAGCTTACATGTTTTGAGAATCTTTTTAGTTATTTTTATTTTATTGCTGCTAAAAATGCTAATGGGTTGTTGAAATGACCTCCATTTACTGAAGGTAATCCAATAAAGTCTTTTTTAAACACAAATTTTACTCAAGTTTAAATTGTGTAAAACTACTTAGAAACCTGAAATTTTATAGTGTGTAATATCTTATGTGTATATAGCATCCTGAATTGTGTGATACAGTAGTTTTCCTCTTAGCTTAAGGAAACATTATGGGAGGTAGATTTAACAAAAAACAAAAATCAGCTTATGTTTCTACTTATCTGCTTTCCTTTTTAGCAATTTTCTCTCTTGTGAACATGAACCATATAAAGTGTCTGTGACCTAATGATTTAATGTAAGTTTGTCTCATACATCCTTCTTTGGTAGCTTACACCATGTGGATGCTCTGTCTGTAGACACTGCTTGATAAAAGAATAAACCTGTTACATTTTAACCATTGAGAGTTCAATGTTTTAATGTGCATACCAGTGTGTGTGTGTGTGTGTGTGTTTCCTCTCTTTGCTTCAAACGTAGTCTGGTGCTCTGCATTGTTTTCAAAGTAATGGGATGGAGTAAAGGGCAAATGAAGTGAGATCAATCAAGAAAAACAATTTAGTTTGCCTTTTTACAAACAATTCTAATTTGCTATATTCCTTCATATTCAATGTTTAAAGCAAAGATTTTATCCTTTTTAAGGTGTTTATTTCATTAGAATTGTTTCTTGTATATTAAAGAAATGAGTACCAGAATGGAATATCAAAAGTAAACTCAAAGGAAAATTATTTTCTTTCCACACTGTTATACTATTAACTGAACAAATTACTAGCCATTCTTTTTTATAACAGTGTAATAATTAGAATAATGACATTTGTAATTCTTTGAAAAAAGCAGATGCAATATTATAATGATTTCTGAAGTAAATATCATTTCTTCAATGATGGGGAGGAAGGTAGAGTAAAAGCTAACATATAGGGCATCAGCATTATTTTATACGCATCCTGATAAAAGTATATTGCAAATAATAATCTCATCAATAATGTGTAAAAACTGAGAAAAAGAATAAAGCGATGAGGTAACTGCTCTACAAAGAAGCTCTAACATCAGAGGGTAGATTTTTAATAGGCAGGAAAAGAATGCGAAGTGATAGTCAAGAAAGAAAAAAAGTAAAGTGATTTTCTTTTCTTTCAAATTATGGTGATGATTTTGTGATAGCAATGAAGGACGGGAAATGAGAAAAGGCATGAAACCAAGAATGGGAATTGGACATAGGGTAGACTTTGAGTAACACTGACAGGAAAAAGTAAATATTTATGTAAAGAGTGTGGTATAGATAAGGTGAGGAAAGTAGGTTCTGATCAGATTTTGAAGGGAGAGAGGTGAAGAATGAAACCAATTTAAAGAGTTTGGACTTAATCCAGAAAGTAGGGACTCAACAATAATTTGGGCAATAGCAGTGAAAACAGCACTTCTAACATGTATCATTTTTTAATACAATGAAGATTCGATGAAAGAAAAGTGAAATGAGGTGATGAGGTATCAGTTGAGAGGTTACTGCAACAATTTAAGTTTATGGTCTTTAATATAAGACAATTACATTGAAAGTATATATTATAAAACAGGGCATGTCAAGGAACCATACCTGAAATAGCAACTGAATAAACATGGATCATGAAAAGAGACGCAATGGGACTCAAACATGACATCGTTAATAGAAGTAAGAAAATCATGAAGGAGAAACAGATGAAGATGAAAGAAAGAGAGGATTTAAGTAAAAGACAAATTAAATGAAAATATTGGCAATAGAATATATTTCCTGGGAAGCGTCGTCATGTATAGCAAACTAACACAATTTTCAGGAGTCAATCCACCTTCTGCTTAATTATATCTATGTAAAGTTGAAGCACTTTTTAAAAAATGCAATTTTGAACCTTATTGCCTTTCAGATCCCACTCAAAAGTTCTCCACAGGATTTTCTTTTAAAAATAAGTGAATTTGACTGAATTTTACATTCACTATAATTTTACAGGATGAAAAGGTATGTTTAATCATGTCTCATAACTTATCATATATAAATTTTTAAAGTGAGAAAAATTGTAAGAACAATATTGTCATCATGGAAATCAATACAACTTTAACGTAAGATGACAATGTACAACCCAATATTACAATCATAAGAACTCATAAAGGGTCACTTCTAATGTCACTTGTCTATTTACCATTTAGCTGTTCCTGTATGGACAGGTAATGAGAACAAAAGCAACCCCTTATCTAAAGTCTGTTTTCACTTTTCTTCCAAACACATTCTAATATCATTTACCTCTCCTGGGAAACTTCATACACAGAAATATGGTCTGATAGTCATGTTATAGAAATTTTCAAGTGGTCTTAAGTCATGGTAACTTTTCTCATCTTCCTGGAAAACTACATCTTAACCAGAGCTTATTGGCATGGTTTTATTTGTTTGTCTGCATTTAATACATTACATAGTCCTATTAGTAAGTGAAAAAGAACTTAGTTTTTCATTAATACTCATCAGCAAAACGTACTTGTCTCATTGGTATTTAATGGGTACTGCACAGCTATTTTGCAGTAATTTACAGCTACAGTTGGTGAATTAGGAAAGTTTTAACCTTCATTCTTTTATATTAGAGTTCAATAATGATAACATTCTCAATATGCTATCCACCTTTGCCGATATTCATTTTCATAATTTTATTGGCATCTCACATGCTATAGGACTGTTATTTTTTATTATCTGAATAATCCCATCCAACACATGCACATTATGGAACCAAATGAGAGTAGGAGTTTTTGTCTGTTTTGTTTATATCACATCTAGAAAAGGGCTTGGTATATAGTAGGCACATATTATGCAGTTAACAAACATGTGAGCTGATTGAAGTGCTATTTCAATAGGACTCAAACATTTTTTTTGGTCTCTATAGAACATGTTTAACATAAAGATTCTCATATCATTATGGCAAAAATGTATGCCTGGAATGTTATTAAACTGTGATAATTAAAAGTAGCATCATTCAGGCAGGTGTTTTCCATTAAATATTCTCCAATTCTCTAAAGTATTACAGCTAATAGACATATAATGAACATTTGGATAGATAATGTCTTTTTAAACATTTGCCACCTCAAATTAAATGTGATTGCTTATGTAAATATGATGTTTGTTATGTTAAAGATTAATCCTTTTCACATGTTATTAAACTCTAAATTAATATATATCATCTTTTAGTTATTTATAGAGGCAAATTTTCCTTTATCTATTAGCCTGCAAATAAGAGGCATGCTTATATGAAATAAAGAATGTTATGCCTATAGTATCCTACAGAAATATCAGTATATTTTGAGAAGAAATTTTCTATTTCAGGTTTGAGATTAATTTATCAAATCAAAAGTATACCATTAATCTTTGAAAGTAACTACAAAATTTTTTAAACATCTACTAATCATTTGATACATTTATGTTTCCCCAATATCCAACATGCTATAAGTTTCCTTTGATTTTTTCTTACTCATGTATTGTGCTTAAAACTTTCACTATGTTATACAACTATATTTAATTTCTCTTTCCATTATTACCTTACTTTCATTGTTTGCTAATATAATTAATTATGGATAAATAAAATATACTTATTATCTTTGAAATGCTGAGGCGTATTATTTAGAAATTGTATTTCTGAATTCTCAGAAAATGTCTAGATAATTTTTTTCTTTTTAAAAGATTTTCCATTTTTATTTTATGTATTTTTTAAAATAATTTATTTTTCAATTACAGTTGGTACACAATATTAGTTTTACGTGTACAACATAGTGATTTGACATTTACATATCTTACAAAGCGATCACTCTGAAAAACCTAGTACCCATCTGAGTCCATACATAGTAATTACAATACTATTGACTATACTCCTGATGCTGTAGTCTACATCCCCATGACTATTTTGTAACTACCCATTTGTGTTTCTGAATCCCTTCCCCTTTTTTATCCACCCCTACAACCACCATCCCATCTAACAATCATCAAAATGTTCTCTGTATCTATGAGTTTATTTCTGTTTCCTTTATTTTGCTCTTTTGATCCCACATCTAAGTGAAATCATGTGGTGTTTCCCTTTCTCTGACTTATTCAATGCAGTGTAATACCCTCTAGATCCATGCGTGTTGGCACAGATGGCAAGATTTCATTCTTTTTTTAATGGCTGAATTATATCCATCATATATATGTGCAACCTCTTCTTTGTCCTTCCACCTATTGATGAACACACAGGTTGCCTCCATATCTTGGCTATTGTAAATAGTGCTGCAATAAACGTATGGATTCACATCCTCCTTCAAAGTAGTGCTTTGGGTTTGTTTGGGTAAATACTCAGAACTGGGGTTACTGGGTCCTTCTTTGTCTCTTGTTATAGTCTGTTTTAAAGTCTATTTTGTCTTATCGGTATTGCTATCCCAACTTTTTCATTTTTGTTGTTTCCATTTTCATGAAATATCTTTTACCCTCCCTTTACTTTCAGTCTCTGTGTGTCTTTCAATCCGAAGTGAGTCTCTTGTAGGCAGTATATGTAAGAGTCTTATTTTCTTATCCATTCAGCCACCCTAGCTTTTGATTGGGGCGTTTAATCCTTTTACATTTAATTATTGATAGATTGGCCAGTGAGGGGCTGACCCTACAGAGCAGGGGTGGCTTTACTAGGGCTCTGGTGCCTGTTCAGTCTGTTAAGTGGCTGTGTCATTCTTAGATGCAGCCCCAGGTGGTGTTCCAGCCTGGGTCAAAGCTAGCCAGGAGGTGTGCCAGACCTGGGGCCTCCTGAGAGTGGCTCTAATGCAGGCCAAGTTCATCTGCAGACTGTGCCCTGCCCAGGCACACTTGGCAAAATCACCAAGCAATCTTCAGGTGGCGACCACCCCTCACTGGGCTTGGTGGTGCCGTGGTAGGCCAAGCAATGAACTGAAGCCAGCTGTTGCTAGTGCTGGGCTTGGGGCTGATCAGCAAGAGTTACAGGGCACACTGAGGCCAGATGCTGCTGGTTTGGGTATTTGTAAATCTTTTAGGAAAGTCTGCAGCATGAGCCAAGACAGGATATTTGTATGGGAAAGCTACTGCAAGTGACTTAGGTGAGCCCAAATGTTGGGTGGGGTAGGGTCTCAGGAAAACACCCAAGTGGGATGACCAGTGGTAGCCAGGCTTATGGAGACTCAGATATGGTGGCAACCTAGATATGCATGCTGGTTTGGGGGAAGGTCCACCAAAGGAACAGCGTCCTCCATCAGCACTTCTGCCTGGGAAAAAGCTGCCCTTCCAGTCCTCGCCCTGAAGCCAGATAATTCAGTTCCTCCCCATACCTTCTAAGCTGCTGCCCCAGTGCTAAGAGCTCAGAGTGAGTAAATCTATCAGTGAGTAAGTCCACATAGGCCCCTTAAGAGGAATGTCACTCTCTTTCTCACTCAGCCACAATCTTTGCTGGTTTTCACAGCTGAATGTTGTGAGGAGTTCTCTTCCTGGTACTGGAATCCTGGGTTGGGAGCCTGGCGTGGGGCTGGAACCCCTTCCCCCTCTGGCAGGACCTTGGCAGCTGAGAGATCCTTCCTGATTCTCAACCGCCATATGCGGGTGTGGGTCCAGTCTGTTATGTGCCACCCCCACCCTCACTGCCTTCTACCAGTCTTCTATAGTTTTGAAGTGGCCTCTTTTGTGTGTCCCCAGTTATAGGACTTCTATTCAGCTAGACTTCAGGTGACTCTCAATGATGTCTGTTCTGTAGTGTAGTTGTAATTTTGATGTGATTGTGAGAAGAGACAAGCATAGCATTTACTACTCTGCTATCCTGACCAGAAGCTCCAAGAGTTTCCGTTTGTAAATCCTCCTAAGGTTCTTTTTCTATAAAACCCATTATTATTACATATTAATTTAACTTGTAAAACCAAGCCCACATATGTCTAATAGTCCAAGTCTAGGAGAACTACACATAACACAAAGGGTTGTGGAAGAAGTAATATGGGAGGTGCATAAAATTCATCTAATGTATGAGAGAAAGTCACCTACAGACCTTAGGTAAGCAAATTTAAGGTTCAGGGTTTAATAATATTATAAAAGTTTTTAAATAAACATTATTGGTAATGGGATAAAATATTAATTTTATTCATAAAAGGTCTCGGTTGCCATATAAAGCACCCTGACATTTGATTTGTATTGTCTGTAATCCTAGCAGTATCTGAAGAGCCTCATAAGACCTCCTTGGTTTTGTAAGCTCGTCACCCTATGACAGGCCTGCAGGACCTTCCTTAAGGTCTCAGAGGCCTGGCTTAACATCTCCCCCACTCTAACTCTACCTACCTCTGAGAATGCAAGGCCCAGGTTCAGTAGCTAAGAACTTGTCATGAATAGCTGAAACCAATAGTGAAAACAAAGATGACTGTCTAAATGATCTCTAAAAGATTTTAAAGCTCAGTAAATAATCTCTCATAATATAATCTCCATGCTAAATAACATATCAACGGGGACCACGATAGTTGACAATTCTCATAACAACGACTGGAAAAGACCATAAACAAATGAAAAGAGTGTGGAACCCTGAATTCGAGAGAGAGCCACCACCCCTTCCCTTAGAAAACCCATGAATATTTCTCCTATTTACTTAAAGGTCTCCTTCATTTCTACTATCCTGACTGCTAAGAAGTTGATCTGACAGCTGTGCTCGTGCTTCTCCATTCTCTAGCTGTAGAATAAAAACTTGCACTGTTAACACTCACTTTTGGTCTCATAATTGGCTACGAGGCACCCAATGGGAAAATAAACCCTGATTGGGGTCCTCAAAAAGGAACTTTTCCCCATTGGTAACAATAATATGCCAGGAAAAATTCTTTAAATGAAAAGTAGTTCTTTGTTTACTACTGGTTGATAGCTCCACTTACAACTTATGAAGTAAACTGTAGACCAACTGGTTTACCAGAGAGAAACAGAATGAGACAGCTAAGAAGAACTGTCAGAAAAAAAACACAAAGATGAGCATCAAAAACTACCCCTGCAAAAGAACCTGAATTTAATTTGAGCAGACTGTGGAGCAAGTTTCTCCCAGAGCTTTGTTAAAACAACATTGAATTTAGCCACCAGTCAGAGCAGCCTAATATCTTGGTGTGATACAAATAGACGCAGATGGATTAAAACAGAGATTAGGCAAAGAAATGATGAAAAGAGCCCTGCTAAAGCTAATGTCAGTGCCAATGATTGTGAAATGCTAAATGCTACACCCTGTGTGTGGTGGTATCAAAGGCTTCAGATTTTAACTGGACTATATTTCACTATAATAGTCCAGTTAAGTCACTAAACAAATGAACAAGCAAACAACTACAAGAAGCTCTATAGATGGGGGGGTATATGGATTCGCTACAATATGTTATCTAAAATATATTGTTTTTTTAAAGCAACAAAAAATTGTACATGTCAAGAAAAACAAAAATTTGATGCATACAAAGGGAGAAATAAAACCTAAGAAACAAAAACTAGTTTTCAAAGGGCCCAACAGTAGCAATGAACAGGCAAAGACTTCAAAGCAGCCATTATAAAGAGGTCCAAAGAACTAGGGGAAACTACACTTTAAAAAAAAAGCAAAAGAAAGTTTAATGGCAATGTTCTATCAAAGAGAGATTATTAATGAAAAAATAATAATTAAAAAAATTGGAATTTCTAGAGTCGAAAAGTATAGTAACTGAAAAGAAAAGTAAACTTGTGGAGTTCAAGAGTAGATCTGAATTGACAGACAGTAAAATCACATTTATAATGATTATGCAATACAGAGTGACACAAAAGAAAATTCCCAAACTTTTAAGATATTAACTTACAAATCCAAGATCAATAAACTCCAAAAAGTATAAATACAAAAATATCCACAAGTAGGCATGTCATAATAAAACTGTTGCAAGCCAGTGACAAAGAAAAATCTTCAAAACAAGAAGAAAATGTGTCATTTATAAAACCAACGGTAAGTTTAACAGTGGATGCATTACAACAAATAATGAAGGCCAGAAGAAGAAGATAACAGGATGATATATTCAAAATGCTGAAAAAAAAGTCAAGCAATAATTTTATATTCAGCAAAATTATATTTCAAAACACAGAGTAAAATAAAACATTCTCAGATGAACAAAACCAAAAGAATATATTACTTGAAGAACTAATTCTGGGGTCAGAATTAAAGCATATGACCCCGGACAGTACTCGAATCTAAACTATATGAAAATGATCTTAACAAATTACCCAGGAATTGCACTCTTGGACATATAGCCAGGAGAACTGAAAGCTTTTTACTTATAGAAACTTGTACATGAATGTTTACAGCAGCTTTATTTATAACTGCCAAAAACGGGATTTTTTTTTAATGTTCTTCAGTGGGTGAATGATTTAATTAACTTTGGAACCTCCATATCATGGAATACTCTTGAGTAATTTAAAAAAATCAAGCTACTAATTAATACAACAACATGGATGACCTTCAAGAAAATTAAGCTTAGTGAAAAAAGTCAATCATAAGAGAACACATATTGCATAATTTCATTTATATAATGTTTGTTAGATAATATAATTATAGAGATGGGAACGACTATTGGTGAGAAATGGGGGTGAAATGGACATGGTTATAACATAAAAGAGATTTATGATGGTACAGTTAAGTATTCTGATTGATGATGGTTATGCTAACCTACATATATATAAAATTGCACAGAGCTACACACACACAAACACAAGTTCATGTATGACTGTTGAGATCTAAATAAACTTTACATTTTGAATCAAGGTAATTTCCTGGTTTTGATACTATACTATAGTATGTCAGATGTTAAAATTGGTGAAAACCAAGTGAAGAATATGAAAGAGCTTACTGTACATATTTTTGCAACTTCCTGTAAGTCTATATAATTATTTTTAAATAAAGTTTTTAAAATTTGCATTTATATTGAAACAGAATATTACATTTATATTAATGTCAATTTGTATGATGTGGTGAATAAATTATATATTTGCCAGTTATGAAAACCTTGGTTTATAATCCAGTCATGCAGATTCTTATTTTGTGATGTAACCTTGGGAATAAGTGTCACTGTGAAGTGTCACTATGTTCCTGGAGCAACAGAAACAAAGGCAAAAAGTTTCTGTGACATTTATATTATTTTTTAAAACTATATATTTTTTAAAATAAAATTCTATGTGGAAGTCAAATATGTTAGGTGGGAGAAACTTGCAGAAACAATTTGATATGAGTATGCAGCCGTTGGCAAACAGAATCTTTAGAGTTATGATGTCCTAGAGAACATTCTGCATTGATGGAAAAGTTCTACATTTTCACTGTCCAATATATAGGCACTAGCTACCTATGATTATTGGGCTCTTGAAATATGACTAGTAGCATGAGGAACATAACTTCAAATTATTAAATTAAATTAAATTAAATTAAATCAAATTAATTTCAGTTTCTACTACCTGAAGCTAGTGGCTACCATCTTTGATAGGATGAATCTTTAGGTTCTAGGTGAAAACGATTAACTTTGTGGAAACCATCCTTTTAATGTAGCACATAAGATATATGGCTTCCAATTTACAGTCTTATTCTTATTAGTTCTTATCTGTGTAATCCCGAATAGGTCATAATCTCTTTGGTGTTGTTTATCTATCTTTGAAATGAAAGTATTAGAACACTTTAAGTTCCCATGTTTCTATATATCATCTCGCTTTCCACTGTTACGACTTTATTTAAAATATTTATGTCTGTCTGTACTCCCTGGTGTATCATTTCCCCTCATCTCATTCGGTTCATAGAGATAATACTTTTGAACACATATCAGATTGGAGCCCAAGGGACTGGAGAACAAGGCTCTCTCATCTTGTGCTCTGTTAGAAGTGGTGCTTTTCTAAACCAATTGCTTGAATGATGGAGGTGTAAATGTACTTTCTCTCACTGAGCCACCATCTTCTAAGAGGCTGACAGGTAGTGGGTGGCAACGAATTGACAAGACAAGACAGGTTTGCTGTGCATAGCTCAAGTGATGGGATTATATAAAGGAAAACATTTAAAAAATCAAATTACTGTCAATGCTATTGTTCTTTCAAACTAGAGGAGCAATTGCTTAACCTTACCTGTTTTACGGGAGATTTAACAAAGTAACAACACTGGCATTCTTTGCTTGCAGAGATGAAGACCGGTTTTATTAGATCTGGCAGGATGTCTGCTTTACTGAGAAAGTTCCTTGAGATTTGGTTCAATTAAATTAATAAATATGTGCTGATGCTGAATCAGAGGCTGTGTATTACCAGGGAACAAATGTGAATGAGGTACTATTGCCGTCTATAAGAAGTTTCCAATCCAGTGAGGAACAAACAACCAAATAAAACAAATAGTTTGAAGTTGTTTGGCAACTTTTTAACTTTGTAAATCGATCCTTTGCATTTGTGTATTACAGAACTACTAGTTTGGGGCACTTACTAATAAGGTGTTGTGTGAGTGTGATGTTACTACGTTTTATATAGTAACACAGTTTCTTCCCCAGATTGGTAAATATTTATTTCAGGAACATAATGGGCATTGCCTATATTAGCAACATAACTTTTTCCACAGAAGAATTCTATGTCCTTAGCTACACTGGTCTACTAATCTTCAAATTCTGTTTTTTCTGTGCTACTTTTATTTTTTCGTTCATCCATTTATAAAATATTAAGTACCAACTACCGTGAGGCTCTACTTTAGGTGTTAGTTATACACAAACAAAACAGGAAAAGACTTTTTGAAGGGGATTGCTTTTTAGTGGGGGAAGAGGCAGGAGCCAGGAGGACAAAATTTTTTTTTCTCCAAACTCTTTAATTTCTTGTCCTGTGCCTGCTGCTATTCTTGGTGGCTTCAAAAGCTATTCTTTGGCCAGTTCTCGTGTCTATTGTCAGCACTTTGTTGTTTATTCCTTTCTGGGTGATTCTATTATCCCTCCATTTTAATCACTGCAGTTCTCAATCACAGTGCACAGGTCTCCCTAGGGGAAAGGGATGTTAAGTCGAGAGAGACATATGTACACAAACATACTGATGTTAATTTGAGGTAAAACATAGTTAGAGGAGGCATGAAGTTTCATGAAGCTATCCTGGGAACTTTTATCCACAGTTACCATGCCTTTTTATCAAGTTTGGCACGCAGTCCTCAGTGCAACTAGAGTCGCTGAGCATCTTCTAAGTGCAAATGTCATATTCTATGCATTAAAATCGTTAGACAATAATATGACTTTCCACCCTATACTTAATTTTCACAGATAATGGTACAAATGAACCACTACACATAATATGCTCATGTGATAGGTTTAAACATTTTATGTTTAAGAAATTCATTTTAAAATGTTGACTGTTGAACAAAAGCCATGTGACTGTTTAAGAGACTGTTAGCCTGGTAGTCAGAGACATTTGAGTACGTGACTTTTATTCTAACTACAGCTCTGAGTTCAAGAATGCACTTGTGCTGGGGTTTTGTTTTTTAACATGGGAGGCTACAGATGGCAAATGAGAAGGAAGTTCATGTGTTCTGTGCCTTCCCTCATTCTGAAACTACATGGAATAGGGAGGGGGTACACAGCATACTTCAGATCTTGTATGTGCTACAATGGATCCAGCCTTGTAGATCGAGTATGACTCTATCTCATATCATTATTTCCTAGAGAAGATGAGGAATTTTTTAAGTTTTAAGAACTTTGTACCACTATCTCCTATGAAGAATGATGCTTCTTTATGTCACGTATTCTGACTGCACTGACTTTCATATGAACAGTTTAGGTGATTTGCTATGAAAACCATAGACCATTTAGGGCAAATTTCAGTGGAAAGATACCAGTGTGATAAGAGGAATGAGGATGGAGAAGAAAAATATAATGCTTGATTAAAATGATCATCTCCTGTGATTCAGACATTAAAATATATGTTGGAGAGCAGAATTTCCAATGAAGTATGAAAGCTTATCTCTTAGAAGTCTGGCACATTAAATCAGTTTAGATACAAAAAAGAAGAGAATTATTGCATTCCCCCTGGTTACTGCTATCTGCTCTAGAGAAGACTGAGACAACAGAGTTTGCACAAATACCATAGAGGAGACTTATAGGTTCTGTGGATTATGCCATTAGTTCAAAATACTGAGACAAAAGGCTTTGCCGTAATATTGGACAGATGTGGGGTTGCAGCAGTGAAAAGTCAAAAACAAAGGAAAAGTTAAAAACATTTAGCATGAGCTCTGTTCTGAGTCACATAGTGATATTATTATACTATGGTGGTGGGAATTATAATCCAATGATAAGTGATGTGGGAATTATGACCAACACTAAAACCTTGATGATGTATGGAGTATCTGCCCTTCTCTCAAGTTTAAGAGGATGTGTGTAGTAGAAACTTCTGAACTTACTAAAACTGAAAGTAGCAGGAACCTTGAAACAGTACTGACTCTGAGGAAGACTTCGGAAAATATGATTTCTAATTAAAGAAATTATATATACAAAGGATTTGTGCATAAGAATAATAGCAAAAACATATTTTTTTATATTTCTAGGTGTTATATTACAAGCTTTAAATATTTTAACTGTTTTAATGCTTGAGACAACTCTACAAAGTAGGTACTATTAAAACTCACTTTACCGATTAAGAAAAATGAAGCACAGAGAGATTAAGTAACTTGGCGAAAGTCACACAGCTAATAAGTGGTGGAGCTAGAATATGAATTCAGGATGCCTAGCTCCAGAGGTCATGCTTTTAATCACTAGAGTAGTGGAAAGTCAGCAAGCCGGAGGATAATGATATGCTATTATTGATCTTGTTCATACTTGCTTTTCCTTCTCGATTATAAATGACAGCTGGGAAGAGTCTGCATTTACTTCTGAAAAGATCTGTACTCCTTTAGTGTGCTGTTCTAGCAAAAGTTGAATTCCACTTTAATGATATTAATGTTGCATGAAAAATATAATCTGTCATGACAGATCATGACACTCAGCACCTGCCCTTTGATGAAATGTAATATAATGCATGAGTCAGTAGAGAAATGATTTCTCAATTTGAGAAGACACATGATATACTAAAGTGAGATGCTGAAGAAGAAAGAAGTTTAAAAACTACTTCTAAGTCTGTCCTAAAGTGTGATATCGAGGAGAGAAGTTATTTGGACTTTGTTGAAACCACATCCTTAAACCAGATATAATTTGGGGGCACATGTCAAATCACATAAACAGGATGTTTCTGAAGAGGTTAATAAAACTTCCTAATTACCTTTGATATTTAATTATCAGCTATAAAGACACACACAGAGACTGAAACCTCTAGAAAAGTTATCAAAAATTACTCTGCAGTGTCCACCGTTTTTGGATATGACGCTTATAAAAGTTGTCTTTCTTCTCTTTTCTTGAAAAACATTGATTGAAACTGTCACCAGGCTAGCAACCAAAAGTCCTTAAAGTTTCTCAGTGCCTAAACTATGTCATGAGCTATGCTTGCCTACAGGAATAGAAAAGGATTCCCAACCACAAAGACCATGGTGCCCAGTGCAAAACCAAGATGGCGATGGGGCATCGTGTGCAAAAAGAACTGGAAAGGGCTGAGTGCAACAGAAGAAGAACCATACATTCCTAAAAGAATTTAATTACTCCACGCCACAGTTTATAAATACAAAAGGCTGTATTCCCAGTTGAGGAGAGGCGCTTTTAGAGCATGAGCTCACCCTTCTCCATTCCTTGATTTAAAAATACTGTTTCTGCTTTGATTGACCAAACTCAATCTCATTCCACTGGTGTGAATGGCACTGTGCATAAGAACCTCAGTTTGTGTCCTTTATGCACAAAAGGCATTGACATCTTAGACACAGTGAATTTGGGGAAAGAAGTTGGTTTTTAGAAAGCCCTATCAGGGAATCCCGATTCCCAAACCTGCCTCTCTGGATTCAGCCCCAACATCTACATGCTGTTTGGTGTAAATTCCAGGCTTCACAGGTAGGGAACATTATCTGAGTTAGGTCGTGTGGCATCTGCATGCCCACAATTCATTAAAACATTCCTGTAGGCAGTTAGAGGCAAATCCAGAACAAAAGATCTAAGGTATAGGGAATTAGGCATCAATCACCATTCTAATAGAGAGGCCCCTGGGCTGCATCCTAAAATACTGGGAGTCATTCAGTTATCATCCATTAACTAAAAAAAAAAAACATTTTTTTTTCTGTTTCATAGCCTGCCCCCAATATAAATTAGAAGATGGGAAAACATGGCTCATGAATGGCTCCCTAAATTATAATATAATCCTCCAGTTAGATGTGTTTTGCCAAAGAACAAGGAAATGGAACAAAATTCCTTGTGTGCTGATTTCCATGGCTCTATATCAAAATAAGGACCTCTAATAATGATGCAAATCAAAGTCCACTATTGTCATCCCTAAGAAAAAGAGTCTATCTTGCCAATATTAGACTCTGCAGCTGAAGATCCTTTAGACTTGCTTCTATTCATTGGCTGAGAGCAACCCTGCCAATCCAGGCACTTCCACTACCCCCTCCTCCACCACTACCCTTCCCTCATCCCAGTCGGGAGCCCTGAGTGTGGTCCTATAGTACATCCAGGTTTACCTGAACTTTCCACCACAGAGCCCACAGCCCCTCCCCCTGATGTGCCCAATGCCCAGGACTGTCCCGACCCAGACCCACTCAGGCCAATAAGTACTACAAGTAGAACGAACTATCAGCCCGAGACGACGTTCCCACCAAGGACGGTTCCCAGTGGGAAGGGGGACTGGTTGAGACTCACATCTTTTTACCAATTCTGACTTATATAATTGGAAGGGAAACACCAAGGGATTGAGGGAAAATCCAGAGGGATTCTTAAACCTTATTAGAAGTATTTTTCAAACCCACAATTTGACTTGGGATGACATTCAGCCTTCCTAAATATTCTCCTCACCAGAGAAGAAAAGGCCACCATCTTTACAAAGCTACAGAGGAACCAGACAAGGGAAATAGAGATGATACAGGACATCATATAAGGCAGCCAAAGAATTTAGCAATCTCCAACACTGCATAGGGTTAGGATTCTGCTGATAACGTTGGGAAGGAAAGACTATCTTGTACTGCCATAACTCGATTTTGAAAGGATTAAAAGCTGTAGGGAAGAGGCCTATAAATTGGAATAAGATCAAAGACGTTATTCGAGGTCCCCAAGAAAACCCATCTGCCTTCTTAGAAAAGTTTAGGGAATATTTAAGACAATATACTGCTTTGGATTTAGATCTCCCAAAGAGAATACAATCTTAAGGTCCTATTTCATCTCTCAAAGTGGCCCCTGACACCTGGCACAAAGTACAAAAGCTTTAGATAGAACCTGATACTTCCACATCTAGGTTGGTACATGTAGCCGATAAAGTGTTCAAAAACTGAGATTTAGAGGAAGAGAAGAAAGAGGACATAAAATTCCAAAGACAAGCTACTCCACTGCTGGCTGCCCTCCAGTGCCGGTGGGGAAAACATGTCTCATCAGAGATTCATGCCACCTGTTGAAGGCCCTAGCCTCCAACACAAGACAACTCGGTCTAAGAAATTGGTGCCTAATCTGTGTGCCATGTGCATGAAGGAAGGCCATTGGAAAGGGGAATGTCCTTCTCATCCCCAAAACAGAGATGATGGGTCAGCATCATGGTCCCCTCAATTAAAAACTGCTGATGGCCCAGACAGATGAAGACTTACAGGGCCCAGGGGCTCTTTGTTTGGCTCCTGAAAAAAATCCAAATAACCTCTGAGGAGCCCTGGGTGACACTGGACACAGCGGGTAAAGCTGTCGACTTTTAGTCAACACAGGAGGCACACACTCAGTTTTGAACACCAAACCAGGCAAACATACCAATAGAAAATGTAACATGATAGGAGTATCAGGGAACTGAGAAAGCAAACAGTTTATTGAATCTATTTGTTGTAAATTGGATTGCAAGGAACTAACTTATTCATTTTTATACATCCCAGAATGTCCTCTACCTCTACTAGGGAGGGGTTTGCTATATAAACTAGAAGTGACCATCTATCTGGATGAAAATATAATGAGAGTAAATGTCCCTTTTGAAAAAGGGTAAAATCGGTCATGCTCCTAGCTAATAGGGGACAAAAAGATACCTCAGTAAGTAAGACAGTTGAATTATTGGGGGTAAATCCTAATGTATGGAATCAAGGGACAATAGGACAGGCCAGCCTGATAATTGTCCAATTAAAGCCAGGACACAGCTGTCCTCACAAAGAACACTATCCCCTGCACCAAGAGGCCTTAAAAAGAATAGCCCTGATAATACAAGAGCTCATCAATCAGGGGCCCATAAGGCCTTGCCAATCAGTCTATAACACTCTCATCCTCCCGATAAAGAAACCTAATAGAGAATATTGGATGGTACAGGATTTAAGAGCAATAAATGAGGCCACTATAGACATCTACCTGGTGGTCCCCAATCCTTACACCCTACTAGCTACCCTACCACCATCCAACAGAACTTGGTACTCTGTCCTAGATCTGAAAGACACCTTCTTTTGTATTCCAAAGAGATCTTTGCCTTTGAATGGCAAGACCATGAAACTCAACAAAAACAGTTCTGCTGGATGGTCTTGCCCCAAGGGCTTAAAAACTCCCCTACCCTGAAGAAGCTCTGCCCAAATATTTAAGCAAAGTACATTTGGAGGAAGGTATACTCCTTCAACATGTAGATGACATACTGATTGCTAGCCCTTCTAAGGAATTATCAGACAGGAATACCACAACCTCCCTAAACCACTTGACTGATACGGGATACTAAGTTTCAAAGAAAAATGTTCAGATATTCCTAGACCAAAGGTACTTACCTGGGATTTATCATAACTGAGGGACAGAGAAGCTCGCCTTAGGAGAGGAAGGAGGCTATCTGCAGCCTCATTTTTCCTGCACAAGAAGGGAACCTGGAGGGCTCTTGTGGATGGCTGGATTCTGTTGTATTTGGATCATTAATTTTGGATTAAGAGCCAAGCCTCTCTATGAAGGCCTAAAAAGGAAGGATGATGAACCATTTGAATGGAACTCAGAATGTGAAAGGGTTTTTGAGAACTTGAGGAACAACTGCTTCAAGCCCAAGCCTGCCTTTCCTCGATTTAGCAAAGCCTTTTGATCTCTATAAACATGAAAGACAGGAAATAGCACTTGGGGTCTGGACTCAGAGCTCAGACCTCTGAGCCAGATAATTGCTTATTTTTGTAAACAATCACATCAGGTGGCCAAAGGATGACCTCTTTGCCTTAGAGTGGTTGCTGCCATAGTCACTCTCTTAAAAAAGGCAGAAAAATTAACTTTTGAACATCCTGAAACCATATGGACCCCACGCAAGGTTCAAGCCCTATTAAACTCCACAGGGACAGAATGGTTGTTGCCTGGGAGATCAACCCAGGCCATGCTCCTAGACAACCTGGTTGTCAACATAAAAACATGCCATACTTTAAACTCGGCCATTCTACTCCCAATCGAGGTGGGGAATTTGAACTATAACTGTGTAGAAACAGTAGATAACAACATACTCCAGCTAGCCAGACCTGGAAAGTGAACCCTGCCCAAACGAGGAGAAAGTAGTTTCATGAAGAAAGGTAAAAGACTAGCAATTGTCACCCTAAATAAAACCATAAAAAAGAAGGCCCTACTCCCTAGTTCCTCTACTCAAAAAGCTGAGTTAATAGCCCTCACTAGGGCCCTAGAATTGGGAAAAGGAAAAATTCTGAACATCCATACTGACTACCTGTATGCTTTCTCCATTCTACATGCCCACGGGCCACCTGGAACAAGAAAGGCATGTTAACTGCAGAAAACAAAAAGGTTAAATATGGCCCTACCATACTTAAGCTCTTACAAGCTGTTCAGCTGCCCAAAAAGATTGCTGTCATCCACTGTAAGGGACACTTAAAGCAAGATGCTGAAATAGTAAAGGGAAATAAGGCAGATATGGCAGCCAAAAGAGCTGCTCAAAACCAAGTTATCCAGCAATTGCCCTTTTTACCTGGAAAGCCTAACCCACAAAATTATTCCCCAATATACACATAGGAGGAACTTGATAAGACAGAAAGATGGGGCTTTAAATGAGATCCTATCAATTGCGAGTGGCTAACCAACCAAAATGGGCAATATTTCTTTCCTAAAACTACAGCTCTACATGCCATCAGGGAGGTCCATCAAAGAACCCACTATGGAAGGGAAGCCTTATACAATTGGGTAATAAACACCTTGGCACCTCCAGGTGTAAGAGCTCTAATTGACCAGGTAATATAAGTTTGCCTCAACTGCAATGCCAATACCCCCAACACTCTGCCTCTCCTGATCTCCCGGATGAAGCACAATCAAATGAGGAGAACATAGCCTGGGGAGGACTGACAAGTGGACTTCACTGTCATGCCTAGAGCACCAGGCAATTTTAGATACCTCTTAGCACATGTTGGGTAGAAGACTTCCCCACCAGGACCTAGACATCAACAGAGCGATAAAGGCCCTATTGAAGAAAATAATTTCTAGGTTCTGGCTCCCAAAATCTATACAGAGTAACAATGGGCCAGCATTTATCTCTCAGATTACAAAAGGTGTTACCAAAACTTTAAGAGTCCAATGGGTATTACACTGTGCTCGGAGACCTCAATCGTCAGGAAAAGTGGAAAGGACTAATTAGACCCTTAAGAGAATGTTATCCATATCATGCCAGGAAAACAAGAGAATCGGGTAAGGCTCCTTCTAGTAGCCATACTGCATATATGCCTAGCTCCAAAAGAAAAGTTAAAATTAAGCACCTTCGAGTTAATGTATGAAAGGCTAATAATGCCTCATATCCAGAAACAGGGACCACTCAACCCCCATGAACTAGAGCAAGTTCAGTATGCCCTCCAAATAGGGGAAACCATGAGGCCTTTATTGCCTATGGATATGGGTACTTCTGGCTCCCACAGATTTAAGCCTTCATCCTTTCCAACTGGAAGACTAAGTATATCTCGAGACATGGAAAACTGGGAGTCCTCAGGACCAGTTTACACCAAAATGGGAGGGACCCTACCTAGTAGTTTTAACTACTCATTCTGCTCTAAAGTTACAGGGTCTCATGCCATGGATACATACATAACACTTGGATAAAACAAGCTACTGGACCAGAATTGATGGATATTCCACAAGACCCTAAGCCCCCATAACACTTCCATGAGCCAGTGACTGATCTGAAGCTACTGTTTCGTAGGACACCACATATGATAAGTAATGAATTATAAGTCTGCTCTGATCTTGGGCTTTTGCCTTCTAATAGGGGCTCTTGTAATTTGTATTCCTTCCCTCACATGTGCTCTTCTGCGAACGCCTGTACCTGCTTGCTTTAACTTCACTTATTCCTCCAACTAATTTTGTGCAAGTCCTATATCGAGTTATGACTATGCTCCCAACAGCACTCTCCCTTTTGGCAATTCCTCGCCAGTACTCTCCTGGCAAACCAATGTCCTGGATATTCAGAAAAGATGAAATTTTCCTGACTGTTGGATCTGTCACCAACAACCCAAACTAAACAGGGACACTCTCACATACCTAATGGGGACCCTTTCACCAGAAGAGGAAATAACCAATTTCATACCCACCAGGCAGATCCCAAAATAGATAACCTGCTTGTATCCATACAAGAGGAACCTGTTCAATAGAACATGTTCAAAGGTACTTCTAAGCAACAAATTTGTCCTGGTATACCAATTCAGACCCTGACTTTAATAACCTGGCCAGAGATTTCGCCTGCCATCCCTACTAGATAACAGACTGCATGGAATGCACAAACTGCTAAGCACTAGCAGCCCGTAAAACAGGACTCGGTGATTACTACAAAGTAAGCACTTAAATGAGTTGTGATTTTGAGAATTGGGAAAGACTGGCTAAACAGGCAGCCTGGCACTGCAGGAAACATTTGGAGTTGAAGAATAGCATCTTTTAATTATGGAAAGAGGGGAAGGGAAAGATATTCTTAGTTCTTTTCTTGTGTGTCTTAACAGTGTCTTCTTTAAGAATTTTAATGTAGACTTGCCAAATGAGAGTCAATGTATGACGAAATAAATATTTTGAAATCCCACTATTAATTTCACAAAAATTCTAAGCATTTTTAGGTGAAAAATCTCACATCTTCATAAGTAGACTATAGTTTATACTTTATAGTTTTTCTCCTGTTTTATACCATGATTTTGTCAGCATCTGAATATTCCTATATTTCTGTCCTTTTTCTTTTATTAATATATAAAGTAATATTGACTTAAATACTTCTCTTAGGTATGGTGAGAACAGAAGAGTTTATTCAATTATTTTAAGTGACATTTGGTTTTCTTATATTTCTTTTAGTTACTCCAGACTATGTTATGGCCTTTGCTGAACTCTTTGCCTCTAAATTACTAAATTACCAATGATTCAAGCAATGTTTGGAAAAGACTTGACTAAAGCTTCAAAACACTGGATTAAGAGGGTTACAAAGCAGGGTAACACTTTATAACACTTTAAAACTAAATAGTAGACATCCCTGTTCTTTATGACCCTTAAAAGTCTCCCAACACCGAAAAGGTAGAATATGACTGACCTAATATTTGAACTCTGGTGTCTATTACTCTATAGTACCAAAGTACTGGACTTTGGTACTATAAATAGACATAATCACATATGATAATATGGACTTTATTTTGGGGGGAATGCATTATCCCTTTCCAATAGTTTTAAAGCATGGATATTCTCTCCAAAACTTATGTTGGCATTATTTTTGGTACAGATTTATCTTAAATGAGTTTTATACCATTGAAATCTGGCAATACAGAGCTTGAACTATTCTCATTATGCCTTTGTATTCTGTTTCCAATTTAGCATAGTAACATTAACATTGCAAATAATCTCTAAGGAAAACTACACATTTTATTTAGTCATTTATTCCACACTTATTTATTGACTATTACATCTATAGCACTGTATTTGTTTGCATTCAAGGTACATAACAATAAATTAAGGCCTCTGCTTTCTAGTGGCTGACAACTTTGGTGTTGGGAAACAGAAGAGAAGCATTTAATGCTAAGAAAAATGTCCTAAAGTGCTGTAATTGCTATGTAAACAAAATTCTGTCAGAGACATAGATGGGAAAATGATTACAAGTCTTATAATTGAATAGTACCCTGTAGATTGCTTGGCGCTGTCATATACATTGGTTTGTTTAATCTAAACAATAATCCAATGAGGTAGTAAATGCAAATATTATTTTTAACACTTAACAAGGATGGAAAGTGTTCAAAGTAGCAAGCTCCAGTTTATATTTGATATCTAAATTTAAACAAGGAGAATGCTAATCTTATTTCAATTTAAAATAGTGAATAATAAAATACATTAACCTTTGCTAGGGGAATACTTACAAATAATAATTATAAAAAAAAATCCAAAGCAACCATTCGATCCAGGAAGTGTCAGACAACACCAGGTGCCATAACAACTGCTTTGTCTAATTTTAAAGAGAAGAAAAAGATAAACATGGAATATCCAGAACAATTATTAGAAAACAATCTATTCTCAATAGGTTCAACATGTGCCTGCCTGCAAGCGAAGAGCTAGATCAGATAATCTCCCAAGATTCCATTATCCCTTCTTCCCTGGTACCAAAGTCAAGCTCTCTAAGTATATTAGGCATCAGGTATGTAACTTTTTTGAGCCCCCTGGGTGCCAGTGAAGCATTATATATACCTCGCAGGAGCTAATGGTCCTCTCTAAGCATCCAATTCATTCTCAGGCAGAAACTTGAGTCCACAGATGAATGAACTAGTGTGTATAAAACCTTTTATGTTCATTCTCACTAATGAATTGGCAATATGTAAAAGAAAAAAAAAAAAAACTAAAAAGCAACTGTACCAAATAATGGAAATGAAGGGACTAAATTGTTTTAACAAAAAGTTTATAATTTTTTTATAGTCTAGAATTTTTAAAAGTGGTGATGAAAAGGAGTGTTTGGAATGAAAAATGGGAGATGACTATTAAAAACTTGCATTTACTTTCAAAGTTATTTTACATGTAATAACTCATTTGAGTGAAAAAAAAATTATAATCTAACAAAGTAAAGGAAAAGGAGGTTTGGGGGCTGGGTCAAAAGGTGAAGAGACAAAGAAGTACCAATTAGTAATTATGAAACAGTCACAGGGGTTTTGAGTATAGCATAGGGTATGTAATCAGTATTATTGTGATGACTGTGAGCAGTGCCAGATGGGTGCTAGAGTAAACGGGGGATTATTTTATGAATTGTATGAAAACGAAGATAAAAAAAGAAAGAAAGGAAACGTTTTCAATGAACCATATGGAGGTTTCAGAGAAACATCTTAAAAGATAAAAATTAAAGGTTAAAATTCATAAATTTGAGAAAACATTATGGGTAGCATGTAACTTTGAGAAAAAAGTTTAAATACAACTCTTATGAAATGAAATTGACTTTTAAATTGAAAGAGCGTCAAAGAAAATCATAGTGTTTGAAACTTAGACAGCTGGATTTGTTCTCACAGGATATGTGAAGTATGATCACTAGAATATAAGATCAAAAATAAGAATGTTTTTATCTTGATCACAGATACATGTCAAGTGCCTTGAATTGTGATAATTCACAAAGGGATTTATGATGAGAACTCTAGATCTTTATAAGAAATATTTTGTTATAAGCAATGCACATTAGGAAACATCAGATTCAATTTCAAATGAAAATAAACTAATGAGATTATGTTTTATCCATTTTATCTATTCATAAAAACTATTAAGGAAAAAAGAAGTTAATCACATACAAAGGTTTTAATGCTAATGGTGAGGACTAAAAGTAGATAAAATAATTACTACAAATATTCCAGAAGGAAAGTAGATTATAAAATTTGCCTAATTCCTCCATATGATAATAATAGTGTTCTGACTTCTCAAGAAATAATATCTTAGATGGTATAAAACATATTAAAGTGTAATCTCTAAGGAAAAAATATAAATTATTTATACTTGGGCTTCATTAGAAAAAAACTAAAGAAAAGAAAAAAATCTTTTTCCTTATGAAATTTATAGTCTAGTAAGAAGAGAATGGCTTACTAAATTATTTTATTAATAAAAATAATTAGTAAATGATACTTTATGGTTAGAAGATGGTTTGTTCTATTAAAAAAAATGTAGAGCAGAGTAAGAAGGGTGGAGAATCCTGGGGGCAGGCATAGATGTGGTTGATAATTGTAGTATAAAATAGGGCAGGTAAGATTGACTCTGTCAAGAAAATAAGATTTAAAAAAGATTGACTTTGTTGAGAAAGTGTGATTTGAGCACTGACTTGAAAGAGATGAAATCTTTTGACAAGTAAATGCCTTCTTAATGATTTTTTTCAGGCAGAAGTTATAGTTAAAACTAAAATCTAATGTAAGGTCATGCCTGGTAGTTTTAGAAAGAAAAAATAAGGCTCTGGCTGGTGTAAAGGAGATAGAAGAGGAATAATTCAGAAAGTTAATAGAAGTCTGTATTAGTCAATTTGGTCTGCCAAAACAAAATACCATAGATTGGCTTAAACAACAGAAAGTTATTTTCTCACATTTTTGGAGGCTGAAAGGATGCTAGTAGAGTTCTGGTAAGGGCTATCTTCCTGGCTTTCAAATTGTTGCCTTCTATCTGTATACTCACATACCAAATAGAAAAAGAGCAAGCTCTCTGATGTCTCTTCTTCTAAGGGCGCTAATCCCACCATGAGGGCCCCAGCCTCATGACCTCATCTAAATCTAATTATCTCCCAAAGGCCCTATTTTCAAATATCATCATATTGAGGGTTACAGATTAAATATATGAATTAGGTAGGGAGGTACAATTCAATTCACGGCAGGGTCAGATCTTGTAAGGCACTCAAGGTCATGGAAACATATTAGCTTTTACTCTGAGTGGAATGAAGAATCATTGCTTAGTTTTGGCCAGAAAAGAGGTAAGATATACTTCACATTTTGCAGGATCACTGCAGCATCTATCTTAAGAACTGATTGTAGAGAGTACGTAGAACTTGAGACCAACCTAGTGATTTTTGCAACAACCCAAACTTGACCTGAGAATAGCTTAGACCACAGTTAAGAGATTAAGAAATCTAGATGATAATGAGATTTGCTGATGGATATGGCAAGTAAGAGAAAAAATGATTTTGGATTTTTCTAACTGAGCAACTAAAAGAATGAAGCTATCAACAGAAATTGGGAAGACTTGTAAAGCAGGCTTGGAAAAAACATAGGAATTAAATTTTGGAATCTTTAAAGTTTGAGATGCTTATTGAATATACATTTTTAAGTTGTCAGCTTTTGCCATATTTAAAATCATTGGCCAATGAAATCATCAAGAGGTTATTTTTAAATAGAGAAGAGGACCAAAACTTAACACTAAGCAATCTTGAGAAAAATAAACAGAACCAGAAAAAAATGAGTTTGTTGAAAAATAATGTAATATAGTTCTCTGAAAACCATGTGAAGAATGGCTATCAGTGGTATTAAATATGTCCAACTTGGCGAATATGCTATATAAGATATTTTATTGAGAACTGACAGAATATTTATCAGTGTGAATTGTATTGGTGATCTTGTGAACAGTTTTAGTGCAGAAGTGAATTTTAAAGCCTGGTGGTTTTACCCATAGAAATAATTCACTAAGCATAAAAAATGTTAATTTTATGTAAGATATCAAATATGTTTATAAAAATAAAAAATAAAATTAATTTTCCTAATATATAAGTATTCCATAGGCATTAATGCACTCAAAGAAAAAGTGAAACATAGAGGGTAAAGTTGGCAATTGAAATACAGAGTAATGTTTGAAAAATAATGTGTACTGATTGTAATAAATATATACAGACTTGAGACTAGCTCCACCTTCCAACTAGGAGTCATTAGTTATGGGCTGCATAAAGTAATTTTAGTTTTAATAACTTATACTTTATATTATTAATCATTAATATTATGACTATCAAATTAGGAATAAAAATCTTAAATATTCTGTAGTCACCAAAATTGCCTATATCTACATGCAGAACCCCATATATTTTTGGAACTATGTGCATAGCCCTGGAACAGAACAAATACAAAGTCCATATCTTGGCTCCTGGGCACCCCGCCTCCATCATTTCCTGTTGCGCCCTTTGGGAGGCTGTCCATCCTGGGAAATCACAAGTGTCCATACTCCCACAAATCTCTATTACACTTCCTTTAAAGGATAGTTCCTAAATCCTGATTTCTGAAAATTGAAGCTTCTGAAACTTTTTAACTTCATCCTTTCTCAAAAATTCAACATGGCTCATATTCAACAATAGTAGCAACATTTTACTGAGCACCCATTATTGCTCAGCCACGGCCTTTGGTATCTGCTTCACATAGACAACTAAGGCCATCCTCTTAGCACAACCCAACATTACAGCCCATGAAATACAGTGACAGGAAGTACTGAAGGCCCTCAGGATGCCCAGAGAGGGAAATGGAAACTAGATTGAGCAAAGGTGTAGACTGTGACATCTTTAGATAGAAAGTTAGTCTTTTTTTTTTTTTTACCCTACAAGAAGCCATAATTCTATTAATGAGAGTGCAAATTAAAAACTAAGCTGCAGTTACTCTTTTGAAACACACCTCCCCGGAGGAAAAAAAAAGTCCCCATTTTTAGGTGGTTATATTGTTAATTCCATAATATCATTTACAATATCATTGCTGTTGTATTTCAGGGCAAGGACTGCCTTTGCTCTAGACACATTTGCTTGTGACATGACTGGTTCCATGTCCTTAACTTCCACACCTGTTTCATCAGCCTTTTCCTCTTTACTTTCCTCCTCTATGGTTGGAGTTTGTGTGTTTTCTTCAACATTTGAGACTGCTTTACCTTGAACTTTGAATTTCTCAGCAGCTGCTACCTGTGCTTGCTGAGATAAATCCTCTATCTTGGCTCCCCGCAAAGCTGTGTAGGTATCTGAAGCCGGGCTCTTGTAGACACATCTGGTTTTTGATGACAAAGGATATTCATACATTCCCAGATAATGATCTTAATGACCCCCGTAACCTGTCGAAGATCTAGTATGGACATAGCTTTCCTTGTCTTCTTTTCACTCTGGCTATGTTTTGCTTTATTGACTGGCTCTTCATGGATTTCGCTCCTGCTGCCAGCTGGTCTTGTTGTGTGGTTGCTTGTGTGGAATCTGGTTCCTCAAGCTCTGGTACTGATTCATCACTGTCAAATTCTCTTCCAGACCCTGTCTCAGCCTGGGGATGTGGCAACTCCCACTCTCTGTAGCAGGGACAGTTTCTGTGGCTTCACTGGGTGTGTTGTGAAGGGAATGGATTCAAGGTAGCAGCAGAAAGAGAGGGAGCCAGAGAGTGACCCACGTCTGTTGCAGAAGAGAAAGCAACTCTTGAGAAGAGCTTCAAATTTAGCAATTAGGAGGAAAATGGAAAATATCCCAGGCAGGGAGAGAAGTACAGGTGATAAGGTTGATGAGAAAGATCAGGTCATATTTTTAAAGCTGCAAGAAATTTGAACTGGGTCTAGTGCAGGGTCCTTATGAGAATGGCAATGGAGAAGTGGGATAAAAGGCAGCTAATGAGTTTGAATTTTATTCTAAGTGAAATGTGAGAATTGCTGGAGAAATGTATATAAGATAGAAATGAATCTAATTTCTATTTTTCTCTGTGAACTAGAGACAGATGATTGCCATTCATTATTTAACATAGATCCACTATAAGAGAGAGAGAGAGAAAAAAAAAACCTAACAAACCTAACCTAACAAACGCTTATGAGCAATTTTGTATGTAAGAGCTTCCTCAGTATCCATGAGATATTCTTTATTATCATTTCATCATTTTGAGCACAAAAACAGAAAGGTAGATTGCAAAGCACAAAAAAGATGGGAGTCGAAAGCAGAGCAATCAGGGTTTAAATCTTAACCCCATTTTACAACATTTAATGTTCTAGACATGCCAAGAAAAATTGTGACTCTTCCTCATCAGGTTAAATATTACCTGAAATAATTTTGATTCATAAAAATAAATAAATACAATTGTTTGCCTGCATATGAGAGTCCTTTATGAAGAAATAGATTTGATAAAGTGGTGTTCTAATTATAACATAAGAACCTGTTGTCATTAAATATTTTTAGCCAAATCCAATCTTGTGTATGTATATCTGCTTGTATTCAAGAGAATACACTTGGGTATTCTCACTTGTATTATTTTCAACTGAAAATTATAAGAGAGGAACCCCATCCCTCTCTTCACATTAATTAGGATGGAATTGATTATAGGACAATTAGGGAAAACATTTCAGTGGAAGTCTATCTTAAACACAAATATCACATTCCAAAAACTTTCTTAAGGATAAAAATTAAAGGATTAATTAGATAAAATCACACTTGCTTTTATTAATCCATCACTTATTCCAATATGTTTATTATGTTAATATAATAAACATATTATTAATCCATCACATATCACAATATGTTTATTATATTAATATAATATAATAACATAAACATATTATTAACATATTTATTAATGGAAGAACTTGTCTAAGAAACATAGTATGTTCATCTGTCATTTAATCAGACAGAATTGATTTTGAGATTATAGCAGAGACGTATTCTATTCAGGGCATTTTAAGAGATGTGGACATGTAATATATCATAGATTTCCTCAAGCAGCACATTTTCTAATTGAGGGTGCAACAGAAACAGGAGCTGACAATCTATAAGCAAACCTTTGCATAACTCAGTAACTGCGATCTGTAAAAGAGCAGAGTGTCTGGATAGTGGAAGAGGTAAGTGTTAATCTGGACTTCAGTGACAGGTAAAGCAGAGAAAACTGAGCACTTTAGGTCAAGAAAGTAGGTCACAGGGAACTGGACTGATTATTGTCTAGAAAGAGTGGACCCATTAGGGATGGTGGATTCACACAATAGAGAACTCTCAAAGACTGGCAGACAAGTTTAGACTAAGTGTGACAAAAAAGAGAGTCAGATTACAGTGTGTGAAGGAATGCCTTAAAAAATTTGGTGTGTTTTCTGGGCAATTCCCTGCAGTATGGATTGAGGCAAGGATTGCACAGTCTAAATAAAAAGCTATCTCTATATATCCATGAGAAAAAATCTAAGCACACTATAACAGTGCTTATTTTGCAGTATGCAGTTTGAGAGATTGGCAGTTCTTAAATAAACACCATTTTTTTTTCTCTACTTCCAAGTTCACAGTATATTGCTTTCCCTTTTACTGCCCTACCTTTAGCAATGTTTACTTCACTTTGGTATAGCTTTCCTATTTTGACTCTGTCTCAAGTTTCTATTCTTAGATTCTAAACTTCAGGGCAAAGACTATCAACTTTTTATTTTCTACAGTGTTTGGTGTCCTGTATCTAGTGACAAACAGAAAATAGCAACTGAAGAAGTAAATTAAATGAAAATTGAATTTCTGAATTGCACTTTCCTAGGCATCATGAATCATTACTTTTTACACATAACAAAAAATGTTTATTTAAATTCATTAATTTAAACATAATTATACTTTATTGATATTATCAATAAAATAAAGTTTTCATTATTGGAAAATCTAATGCAGATCCTCGGAAGAAAAGTAGAAACGCAGTGTGAGAAAGCTCTCAAGAGGTAGATTTTCTAACTAAATTTGCAGAGTGTGTGTAACAAACATATGGATGAAAGAAAAATAAAATAAAGAAAATAAGGATTTTCTTGCAAAATGACTAGATCTGTGTAGGTTTACAATTTGTCACCCTCTACTTCTTAATACATTGTGCATAACCATTAGCATCAAGTTTCAGGAGGACAGATTTAAACACAGTATGTTTTGCCACACAGAATGTGTTGCTACTTTTATGATTCCAAAATGTACTGTGCCCCTGGAACTGCAAATGTTGTCATATTAAAGCACTTGTCATTTGGATTTGCTAAAACAATAGCTTTTGCCAGAATTCACTCTTTCTGAAAATGATTGCCTTTTAGGAGTTCTCACAAATAGATTTATTAGCTCTCACACTGAATAAACCACCAAGAGCTTTCTATGCAGATTGGCCCCAGAAGCTGTTATAGAGGATATATTTCCAACTTATATGACAACATCCTTTACTTTTATGTTCTGCCCTTATGTGAATTGATGAATTGAGTTTTGTTTAAAAAATACAAGAAAATACAACAGAATGAAGCAGGGCAATTTCTTCTGTTTTTTTGTTTGTTTGTTTGTTTTATAAACCTAACTCTTAGAGTTTCCTTGGTTTTAATGTATACAAGCTTTTACTGAAGCAGAAGTTTTCATGGTAAGGTTGCTAGAAATGAAGATTCAATGAGGATGAAATGAGGCAAATTTAAGAATTAGTAATAAACAAGAACATAAGAGTTATTTAGGAAATATAGTGTCTCTGTGTTTTCCTCCTCCTACTATGTTTTTGTTTATTTGTTTTTCTTTTGAGGATGTTGGTTGCTGTTCTTAAGGATTACGTAAGCATATAAAATTTTACATCTTGAGAAAGCATATTGTTTTGACAATTAAAATATTAAATTTGGTGGAACAAAAATGCTTTAACTTACAGAAAAACTTTGGATATGCAGAGAGAAGAGGAGGGGAGAGCAAGTGAAAGAGAGGAAAGAAGGAGAGAGAGGAAAAGAAAAAATCAATACTGCCATTTGCGACAACACGGATGAATCTTGAGAATATCGTGCTAAGTAAAATAAGTCAAAGTTGAGAACCATAATTTCACTCCTATCTAGGATATAAAACTGAAAATAACAAATGAACAAGACAAAGACACAAAAAACTCATAGACACGGACAACAGTATAGTTATTACCAGATGGGGTAGAAAAGGGTAAAGGGAGTTCAATATACCATGATGGAAGGAGATTTAATTTGGGGTGGTAAACACACAGTACAATATACAGATGATGTATTATAGAATTGTACATTTGAAAGCTATATAATTTTATCAACCAATGTCACCCCAATAAATTAAATTAAAAAAAAAAAGTGAGAGATTTCTAGAACCACACTGATTTTCAGCATGAAAAAAGAAAGGCATATTAACTCCAGAGATAATTACATTTCACACTAGATAAAAAGCATGGGTATCGCAATTATGAATTATCACATTGTAAGACTATTTATGTAAGTAGATTTCACCGTCTTTCCACTTACATTTTTTGTAGACTAAGCAAGGACTCAGAGAACTCAGTGTGGGATGTTTTCTCTCAAATCCTGCCTACCATTTGTGTCTTAGCTGCCAGCGCCAAAGAGTTCTCTTCTGAAATAGAAAATAGTCCAAGACTCTCAAGGACTACATATGAATGGATCTAGTGCTGTATGATGTATATACTCCAAGGAAAAGGAAAAGCATATTCAGATAATTATTTACCATATTTTCAGTAGAAAATATGTTTTAATTTAAAAAATAAATAGTATCTTATGATTAGGACTCAATTGGCAAAGTCGAGGTTTTGTGACATATTTTGTTGACTCTCTGTCTATCACACTGAAAGATCATAAGAACACTTGTTCTGAACTAAACATTCAGTTCTTTGATACTCAGAGAAGTCTCAGGTGGGCAGGATCAGCACAGAAGATGAGAAATGAAAGCCCTCTTTAGCCTGAATCGTTTGGATCCTTCCCACCTACAGGTAAACAGAGGTAGTGCAATAGACTTGAAATGTGTTCACCACATCTACCAGTAATGGGCCCCATGCTTTTCACTATTCCAAATTCAGCTTCTTATAATACTTAACAATTCTGATTATGACCAATTTTTCATCACATATCCACATGTGAATCTAACAAAATCTATGGACTCTTGTCCTAGGAAAGGACAAAAATATACAGGTACCACTCACTTTTCTAAAGTTTGCTGTACACTACCACTTCGCTTTTACAAGAGACCTAAATTAGTACCTGTTTTTGTTAACCTAAAGAAACCCAAAGAGGATTTTCTCTTTTACAAAAAAAAAAAAAAGGGTGAAGAATGAAAATAGTTTCTTTGCTTTATGCCAGTTGGCTTATGAGAGATTTCATAAGAACTCTCTAACTTGAATAGCTGGAGGAACCTGTCCTTCTAACATAGACATTAATGGAAAGATGTTACGGCAAGGGTCAGGAGACCTAGTTTAGCTTTGGTTCAAGAAATACATTAAGGCATTTAGCTTTATGAATTCAACTCTATTACTGATCAGAGAGAAGGAAACCAAGATAAATGTGAATGAAGTGTATGAAAATACCTTCAAAAGTAAAAAGTGGTTTGCATGTATAAAATTTGAGTGTCGGAGAAATCTAAGAAAAAAACAGACCAATGGTATGTATGTTGGGGGTAGGAGGTGGAGGCAGGGGGCAGTGCTCAATGTCCTACCAAAGAAATAGAAAAAGACTCTTTACAGGATTGAGAACATTGACCTAAATGAAACAAACGATATAGCAACTTTACTTAATCTGTAGTTGTTTTGTACAAGGAATATAAAAAACGCACATGCCATTGGCATCTGCCTTTACATTTCTTCCGAGAACATATGGTGAGAGTGAAATGAAGGTTAGGAAGTGAAAAAAAAGTGTTTCCTCGCTTCTTTTTATCCAAGTTACTCTCTTCTTTAGAGGTGTGAAATAGTATTGCACAGGCTATTTCTATCCAATTAATAAATCTAGTATCAAGGAGAAATTATCTGATAAGTTTGTACTTTCCATATGTTTGAGTAAACTATTTCTAGTTTGTGGAAATTTCCTACATATATGTTTTAGAACACATCATTTTTTTCCAGTACTTTTTTTCTCCAGGCTATGTCAGTCTAGGGTACAGTAGGAATAATAGCAATAAAACTAGCCGACATTCATTTAACAATTGCCATATGATGATGACGTTCTAAGCATTGTATATTTATTAACTCACTGAACTCATAATACTTGAGTTGGATACTTTTTAAATGCCTATTATAGAGCTATGGAAACTGCGGGCATGGAATTTGAGTAATTTATTCAAAATACCAGAACTAGTAAATGGCAAAGCCAATTCTGTGCAATGTGGTTAAGTTGGATGGTTCAGTTGGAGTGGTTAAAATTAAAAGATTACTAGGCATGTGGAATTGACCATTGCTCTCTCAACCAACACACACATACACTCTCTTTGTATGAATTAATATGTTTATTAATGTCTAATTTTCTTTTAAATCTTGGATATGTGTCAAATTTTTAAAAATTGGGATAGAGTGGAAGGGGAGGTTGCCATTTAGGGCAATGTAGACATCAGTATGATTGTGATTTTGATTGACAAAGTGTTGAAATATATTGGCAGGTTCTGGGCATACATTGTATTGGTTCGGAAACTGGGAGACCAAAAACCACACAGATATGGGTATAAGGGCATGTTGCCACCTAATTCTAGCTAGTGTGCTTTCAGCACTGTCAGCTCTCAGAATTGTCATGAGCAAATAATAGTCTTACTTAGTTGAGCATTATTCTCATCCAGGATGTGTGAAAAAGTTGCATTTGTTTATTTATACACATAATTATTCAAAAATATTATAAAATGTACGATTTCACCTTTATCCCACAAGTGACCTAAATTAAGAGATTCAACATTCAAAGAAATGAACAAAAAGACTCTATCAATCCAGGACTTGGCAGGAAAAATAGAAACCAAATTAGATGTTTGAAATGAGAGAAAGGAGCAGGGAGTTGGTTATACAAGTGCTGAATAAGCTGAATGAATAAAAATAAGATAGATAAGATAGGATAAGATAAAATAAGATGATAAGATAAGATAAGGTGAAGTAAAATAAAATAAATAAAATAAAATAAAATAAAAATTGAAAAACACTGAGGTAAGCCAGAAAAAAAAAATACAAGAAGACTCTACCACTCTTATATCTGGGGAAATACAGAAAAAGGGTTGGGATTATCATAATATAGACTGTCAAAAGAGTAGCCCTGCACAAAAGGAAGTCAGACTTCTAAGGAAGGGATGTAAGCCCTTTGCTGCTGGTACCAAGAAGGGTTTCGATGATTTTAGCTCTGAGAGAGAAAAGGGACTTGGGGTCTGGAACCAACTGCCGCTGCTGGGCAGGGGGTGGGGAGCGCCATTGTTGAGGTGATGGTGACAAGAACAGCACGCACACAGAGAAAAGAAAGACACATCTTCCCTTTGTTTACTTTTCAATTTCCTTCATGTACTGCCCCCTATTGCCAGAATGTAACAAGAAGGCATTATTAATGAGAAATTTAGTGTGCAGACTTTCAAACTCAGCATTATAAAGTAAGGATTAGCAAGGTAGACCTGATGTAATGAGATAATAGCTTAATATCTAGGAAAATAGGCTAGTAGATATTTAACCACTTTGTGATTCAGTTTTCTCATTTATGAATTTTGGCACATAGTAGTAGCCACCTCAAAGTGATGTTATAAGTATTAAGCATACAATGGTATATAGTCTGTGCTCAATAAATATTAGCTATTAAAATAATTTTCACTTATGGAGTTCTCTAAAATACATGAAAATGTGAGAAATAAACAAGAACAAGAAAAAAACTTCAAAAAAAAAAACCTAATACTACAGAGAATGACTAAATCAATATTAAAATTCTAAGCAAACTTACGAAGTAACTTTGAACCGACAATGTCTTTAGTGTGGTAATTAGCCATCTTCCTTATGTGTGAGGAGTAAGCTAAGCCAGCAAACAAATCAAATATATGAAATCTGTTGAGTAGACATTTCTAAGATATTACTCATTTCTGAACATTCTGTTAAATTCAAGGGAGAATGCTCACATAACATTCCTATTTAAGCAACAACTCACTGATCTATACCTCTGAATATTCTTTTTTTACAGCAGTTTGAATGTGAGAAATGATGTTATGTTAAGAAAAAAATAGCATGGATAAAAATCTTATACTTAATATCAACATTGTTTTCATATGTCTCCAAGGTTCTTATTAGAAAAATAATGTTTCTTAACATTTCTCATTGCTGGTATACTCTAGTATCATGTTAAAAACAAAAAACAAAAACGGGACAGCCTACTGTACTACCACGTATATTTGGAGTGAACACGTAGGCTGTAAGCCACATTTATGAGCAGATTAGTCAAGTAGTTTTATTAAACATATTAGTCTTTATTTATTTTAAAGTACTTACTTGATGTCCCTAGAACAAGCAGGGATAGATCCACTATTCATTAAGCTTTAAGCTTTATATAAATTACTGCATTTAATTAGCACAACATTATAAAAATAAGTGTTATTCCATTTCATAGATGAGAAAAATATCTGAGAAACTTTCCCAGAGTAATTGCTTTTAAGTTAGAAAAACATTTATAACTAAAGTCAGTAATCCTTCTAGTTTACCATGTTGGTTAGATCATATTTCAATATATTTTAGATATCCCTAATCAATAAATATTAATTGAATGCAAATTAACTTTCTATGAATTAACATGCTAAGAGACTGAAACATTTTAAATTTTATTCTTTCTCTGGAAGACACATCTCTTTATGGAAGATAGAACACATAACATAATTAGAAATAAAATACTTTTAATAAAACCGTATAATTATTAATATAGATAAATATATAATTGTCATATTGTCAGATAATCTTAGATATTAGTTTCTACCCACATCTCTTAGTAAGTAATCTGTGTATGAAGAAGAATTTGACCTAAAGCATGGATAACATTTGACAGAACACTAAAGAGAGGAGCTCTCACTGAGTTCTTGCTAATTTGTTTGAAACAAAATCTATTGAGGTATGATCAGGGGTTCTTGCCTTTAGTCTGACACAATTTCATAGTGTTTTTCATACATACTGCTGAGGCATGAGGGAGCTAGTAAGTGAAACTCATGTGTCTTGCTTGAGTTCTGGACCAACTGAGATTTAGAGGCAGAGACATGTGCACATGGGGATAATGGTTTAACTACCAACAGAGATACAAAAAAAAAAAAAAAAAGACTTCATCATACTGACCTCCAGAGCAGACATATTTATTCACTTAGTTGCATTACTGCTGGGCACCAGAAAGGGCAGAGACTGTCTTTTTAAAATTTAAGGCAGAGAAACGATGTCAACAAAAATAGCAAAGTAAGAACAAACAAAATTTTTTTCTCCAAATAGCCAGGGCAATCTTGAGAAAGAAGAACAAAGTTGGAGGAACAAAGAACAAAGAACAAAGCTGATATCAAACTATACTATAAGAATACAGTAATCAAACCAGCATGATACTGGCAGAAAAACAGATACATTGATCAATGGAACAGAATAGAGAGCCCAGAAATAAATCCACGCCTATACACTTACTTAATATACGACAAAGGAGGTGAAAATATACAATAGGGTAAAGACAATATCTTCAATAAATTGTGTTGGGAAAATTGGACAGATACACGCAAAAAAAAGAAGCGGACCATCTTCTTATATCATATACAAAAATAGATTCAAAATGGATTAAAGACTTAAATGTAAGACCCGAAACCATAAAACTTTTAGAAGAAACCATAGGCAGTAAACTCTCTGATATTACTAACAGAAATTTATTTTCTGATATATCTCCTTGAGCAAGGAAAACAAAATAAAAAATAAGCAAATGGGACTACATCAAACTAAAAAGTTTTTGTACAGCAAAGGAAACAATCAACAAAACAAAAAGACAATCAACTGTTTGGGAGAAGATAATGACAAATGTGCTAATAAGAGTTTAATATCCAAAATTTATAAAGAATTTATACAACTCAACAACAACAGAAACAAACAATCCAATTAAAAAATGGGTAGAGGACCTGAATAGATACTTCTCCAAAGATGAAATACAGATGGCTAACAGACATATGAAAAGATGCTCAAGGTCACTAATCATCAGAGAAATGCAAATTAAAAACACAATGAGATATCACCTCAAACCTGTCAGAATGGCTATCATCAATAAGTCAAAAAACAGCAAGTTTTGGTGAGGATGCAGAGAAAACATTGTTGGTGGGATTGCAAATTGGAAAATAGTGTGGAGGTTCCTCAAAAAATTAAAAATGGATACACCTTTTAACCCAGCAATTGTACTTCTGGGTATTTATCCAAAGAAAACCAAAACAATAATTCATAAAGATCTATGCACTCAATATTTATGGCAGCACAATTTACAATAGCCAAGATATGGAAGCCACCTAAATGTTCATCAACAGATGATTATATAAAGAAGTTATGGTTCATATATACAATGGAATATTACTCAGCCATTAAAAAAAAAATGAAATCCTACCATTTGCAATGACATGGACCTAGAGGTTGTTATGCTGAGTGAAATAAGTCATACAGAGAAAGATAGATACCATATGATTTCACTTACATGTAGTATCTAAGGAACAAAAAGAACAAACTAATCAAAAACAGACTCACAAATATAGTGGACAATTTGGTGATGGACAGAGGGAAGGGGGTTTGGGAGGCTGGGAGAATGGGGTGAAGGGTTAAAATACAAATTACTAGTTGACAGTTGGGCACGGGGAGCATGGAAGAGGGAATGCAGTTAGCATTAATATGATGGCTAAGTAAAAGTTCGAGGGAGAGAGGGAGCAATTGGGGGGATTGTTTTATGAACATTATAGATGTCTAACCAATGTACTATATACTTGAAACTAATTTAAATAAATAAATGTATTTTAAAAAAATTTCTTCTCCATAAAAGCAATAAGAACACTGCCAAAAAAAAAATGATTCATATTTAGACACATTATAGTCAAACTGTAGAAAACCAAAGACAAAGAGAGACTAGCAAAAGAGAAGTGATCTGTCATGTACAAGAAGAAATAGAAAATCTAAATAGACATATAAATGTGGACATCAATTTAGTAATCAAAAATATTCTCATAAAGAAAAGTCCAAAACATATGATTTCATTGGCAAATTCTACTACATGTCAATGATTTCAACATCTCTCTCTCTCAGTAACTGATAGAAATTAGCAGGATATAATAAGGATATAGAAGCTTTGAACAACACTATCAATTAAGTGGACCGAATAGATATTTATAGACTACTCCACTGAACAATAGCAGAATACACATTATTTTCAATTGCACATGAAACACTTAAAGGTACATCATATTCTAAACCATTAAAAAATATATTTCAAAGAATTAAAGTTCAGAATATGCTCTCTGATCACGATATACTTAAATTATCATTCTATAACAGAATAGTCACTAGAAAATTCTCTAATAGATGTAAACTAAATATCACCTTTCTAAATAATCTGTGGGCCAATAATAATCAAATAGCAGAATTAGAAAGTATTTTCAAGTAAATGAAAATGAAAACAACAATATAAATGTATAGTATGCAGCTAAAGTAGAACTTAGAGAGATAATTATAGAATAAACACCTACATTAGAAAAGAAGAAAAATCTCAATGACCTCAGTTTGTAAACTAAGCAACTAGAAAACAAAGAAATAAAAAGCAAGCAATAAAGCAAAAAAAGAAAAAAAGAAAGAAAAATGTCAGAGAGAAATGGAGTAATTAGACAACAAAAATAACGCAAGAAATCAATGGAACCAAAAATTAGCTTGTTGAATTAAAAAAAAAATCAATAAAACTGATTAACCTGAAGCCTGATTAATCAGGGGACAAAGAGAAGACACAAATGACCAATATTTACAATGTGAGAGAAAATGTCATCACAGATTACATAGATATTAAAAAAACACAAGATTATTGTGAACTACTTTATGCCAATAAATTCAAAATTTGAATGGACATATTTCTTGAAATGCAAACTACTGAAGCTCACAGAAGAAACAATAGTTTACATCTATTAAAGAATGTGAAATCACAGTCAAAAATTTCCTACAACAAAACACAGCATGATAGCTTCACCGATAAATTGTAGAAAACATTTAAGAAAAGGAAAAATTAAAAAAAAAAAAAAACAGAAAAAGAAAACAACACGATCCTACAAAAACTCTTGCAGAAAACTAAAGAGACATAAATAATTTCAAATTCATTCCTTGGGGCCAACATTCATTGATTTCAAAATTAAACAAACACATAAAATAAACAAAAATACAGATCAAATTTCAAATGAGGCTTATACCAAGAATGCAGTTAGTTTAACATTTGAAAATCAATCAATGTGATTCACCATATTAAAAAAAAAAAAACTAGGAAAGATAAACTCTGGTCATATTGATAGCTGAAGGAAAAATTGCTGACACCGTAAGGGAACTCTCAACCTGATAAAGTGTAGCATCTAAAAATCTACAGCAAGTTCTCGTTTCGGCAGCACGTATATTAAAAACTACAGCTATTATCCTACTTAATTATGAAAGACTGAATACTTTCTCTTGAGATCAGGAACAAGGCAAGTGTTTGCTGTCACCATTTTTATTTAACAATATACTAGAGATTCTTGCCAGTGCAGTAAGAAATGACAAAGAAACAAATGTTATCCAACTGGAAAGGGAAAAACTAAAGGTTCTTCATTTGCATCAACATGAGCATCTATGTAGAAAATTTTACAGAAAATATAAAAATGCTACTAATCTAATAAGTGAATTTAGCAAAATTATAGGATACATGATTAGTTAAATTAAGAAAATCAATTGCCTTTCTTATTTCATAACAATAAGAAATAAAAATAAAGAACCAATACCATTTACATGGCTTCAAAATATGAAATAAGAATAAACTTGCAAAACATATACCAGATCTGTACTAAAAACTACTCAATACTGCTGAAATCAAAGAAGACCAAATAAATAAATAAACATACTGTGTTTGTTTAATTTTGATATTGTGATTTATAAGAATATCTATTTGGTCTTTGTTCCTGTTTCTGACTCACAGCCCCTAAAACCTTTGGAATTTTGACAAAGATGTCTTTTGTTACTCATAACAAGCCTCTTCCAACCACATCTGAGTTTATATTAATGAGGTAACATTTAGAAAGCCAGAAGGGCGGGGGCTGGTTGCCAGGGGAACAAACCATGTGATCAGAGGGTTGGAACCCCCACACCCAAGGGAAGTGAGAGGGGGCTGGAGGTTGGGTTCAATCACCGATGACCGATTGTTTAATCAATCACACCTACGTAACGAAGCCTCCATAAAAACTCAAAAAGATGGGGTTCAGGAAAACCTCCAGGTTGGTGAACACGTGTAGGTGGTTGAATGGTAGTACAACCTAAAGAGGGTACCCCTTTGCACATAGCTTGCTGTAACATCTCTGCCTCCTAGCTGTTTCTGAATTGTATCCTTATATAATAAAATGGTAATTTAGTAAGTAAATTCTCTTCCTGAGTTCTGCAGCCACTCTAACAAATTCATGAACCAGCCTAGGGGGTCATAGAGACCTCTGATTTAGTTGGTCGGTCAGAAGCACAGGTGACAACCTGGACTTGCTATTAGTATATAAAGTGAGGGCAATCTTTCAGAACTGAACTTTTAACCTGTGGGATCTGATGCTAACTCCATAGATAGTGTCAGAATTGAATCAAATTGTACAACAGTTGGTGTCCCAGAATTGCTTTATGTGTGAGGAAATCCACACATTGGGTTTCAGAAGTGAAGTATTGGGAGCAGAGGAGAAACAAAAGCTTCCCCTTACCCAGTGTTTATGGATCAGGAGACTAATAATGCCAGCAGCCTCTCCAGATCCTGTCATAGGTGACTGAGTAAAGGGATCTACTCAAAAGGAAGACAGCATAAAGACCGCCCTTTGTAAAAGCAAGTCTCAATTAAAGAAAAGGGGAATGAGGATACAGTTAAAGTTTCAAACCTAGAATGCATTTGAATATTGAGAGACTAGCCACTGAGAGAGACAGGAACCTTAAGCAGAGAAAGGGCTTGAATTAGGGGTTTGGGAGCCTCTTAGGTTGCAGGATGACTGCTGGGCAAAGGGAACACATGCTGGGTGTAGTAACGCCCTAATGAGACACAGCAATGAAGTCCAAGCCCATGGCAGTCCAGTGGAAAAATTAAATTAGAAGAGATTGAAACCTGTATATTACCATCAAACTAAAACAAAGAAGAGCAGTATAGAGGATAACAGAAAGATAATACATTTCATATGAAAAGCATTTTAGTAAATTATTATTATAATTATAGTGGTTTAAATCACATTAAATTGTGTATGACTTTATTCTTACCCAAATTTAATAATTCATATCTGATTGTTATTTTAAATTGATTAAAGCTCCTGGGATGTTAATGATAGCTTTTTAGTTTGAGTTTTAAGAGTAAGTTATTTATCTTTCTGGGAATGAAGTAGTAAACATCTGTGTTGGGGTGAATTTAATCAGTAAAGGAAATACTTGTGCTAGAAAACACAGGGGACACTTACACAACACAGCAAGAGCCTAAGGAGTTAAGAAAAAAGGCATGCTTTTACTAGGTCATGGGGTACAACCAATAAAGAGTTAATATTACTTGAAGTTCCTTGATAGATGACACATTTTCTAACAAAAATAAGTATTTTTTAAATGCTGTGAAGATTTTTCTGGTGCCTCATTCTTAAAGTGAAAGGTATTTCTCCTTTACAAACCAAATGACAACAAACACTAGATAAAATTTAGTCCTTGCTAGTTAAAAAGGTAAAATACACATATATACATACATAACACTCACATTCACATACACACTCTAACATACTATGACTCACAAACACACACTTAATAGTCAAATACACATAAACACAAATGCCTGTGTTTTTTGATTATCTTGTGTGGAACTAATACAAAGAAGTAGAGCTGAAATATTATGAAAAACTAGATTATTATTAAAAATATGTTTATTTACAGATTACTGATACTCACTTTTGCATGAAAAAGCTATAGCATAAGTGAAATTTCATAGACAGAATGAAGTTCCAAGATTTGTTACAGATTTGTTTTCAATACCTCTATAGTGGTCTAAATTTTTGATTAAGTAGCCTATTTAAATAGCTACAGGTCAAACATACAAAGCATGGTTCCTTTAAAAATAAAACAGAAGAAAAAGTATTTTGACAGGGAATTATAATACTTCTAAGTAAATATATTTATTTTTCAGAGGCTCTTCGGCCTAATGTACATCTAAATAAGGGGCATAACAGTGTGCTTGATGGTATAATCTCTGATATAAATTAAAGCAAACTGTGCCGGTCAAATGTTACTACTTAAACATTTAAAGTCAATAAATATTGTATTAATCCTTGCAGGCACTTCATTCAGTCCCTTTCATATAAATATATTTGTTTATAAGAGGATTTTTATTCACAGCATGCCTTTAAAAACTATGTAAACAATTCATAAAATATAAAAATTAGAAAGATATATAACCTGTTTAGATATTTAAAATAGCTCCACCTTATAACTTCATCAGAAAATATTGATTGGGATGAAAAACCATTAACTCTGATTTAAAATAAGAATAGATGTGGCAGACCTGATTCTTCTGAAACAAATGTTACTGAATACAAAACTCTGCGCTCTTGCAATTTTTAATGTATTGGGGAAAAAGTACTGTATATAAAGAAATATGATACTGGAATGATTAAAACTCAAAAGTGAAAATGAGGCAAAACAAAGTAGGAGAAAATTTCAGACTTTTCCAAAACATTTAGAAGTCTAGTTCGATTTATATTAATAAAACTCAGTATTTATTGAATGTTTCTTAAGGACCAAAAGATTGGAGGCATTTCTCACCATCAATATAATTCTGCCTTTCAGTAGCTCACTATTGGGAAAGAGTCAATGTGAATATATAACAACCATAACAACAACAAAATAGATTAGATAATTAAGAGAGAAAATCCCAGAGGCCTTAAAGATTATACTGGAACGATCTGGAACACATCCTGAAGGTAGTTATTAAATCAAAAACTGTGAAGGGTCTGCGATTTTGTCTTATTTGCAAGTTAACATATGAGCCTGTCATAATGTTATATACATATACAATTGACCCTAGAACAACATAGGGGTTGGGGGTGCTGACCTCCATGTAGTCAAAAATCCATGTATAACTTTTGACTCCCCCAAAACTTAACTATTAGTAGCTACTGTTAAGTGGAAGCCTTACGGATAACATAAACAGTCAATTAACATATTTTGTATATTATATGTATTATATATTGTATTCTTACAATAAATAAAATGCTAAGAAAATCATAAGAAAGAGAAAATATAGCTATAGTACTGCACTGTATTTATTGATACCGTAAGTTTATATAATCTGTTTATAAGATGAATCATCTGTCAGTACTCATATCAATATTGTCTTATATAATACAAAACACTGTAGACATTATAAGTATTATTAACACTAGACATCAAAAATGAAAATATAATTGTTAAAAAGAAATTCATACTTATTTACAGGTATAAAAATTTATGTACTGATAACAAAGCAGCAGCAATATGATTGCTTTATGGTAGCCTAGTGTACTGATATGATTGTTTCACAGTAGTAAGAAAATCTCCAAAAATTTTCCAATATATTTATTACAAAATATGCATATAAATGGATCTGTACAATTTAAACCTGTGTTGTTCAGGGTCAGCTATACTGAGAAAATATGAGATCCCTGTGACAGAGACAAAGACCACTTATAACTCATAATAAAAATAGCAGCCAGAATAATATATGATTAAGAGAGAAAATTACGTAGAATGCACATGGGAGGTTTTTGGTGATTTCTTAAGCCCTGATTTCCAAACAGAAACACAATGAGGGATGGATAGTGCCTGCACATGTAGTGTAGTGCATTACAGAAGAATTCAGACATTAGGCAATGCTGATCTTACCTAGGGCTGTTGGTGACCCATCTGTTCTCATATAAGATAAAGAGGCCTTATCTTCATGCTGGAAAGTAAATAAATCTCTGGGAAGGAGAAGGAGATATTACTTTCCTGGATGGTTCCTGGAAAAAATTAATAACATAAAGTTCTCTATCTTTATTTGTCAGCGAAAGAAATCTCCTCCCACTTTTTATAAAGGTATGCCGTGATGGGTGAGAAGAATAATTAAGAGGCAGTTAGACAGTCACACTCTCCATGACAAATTTAGTCAACTGGGAGATATTTATGGGTATGATATTTAATATATCGTGAGTAAAATTTCATGATTTCTTCTAGAGAGCCTCTGCCTCCATGTTGCTACTACATTCTAAAGAGTTAGCTTGTTAGAGAATTGGAGTCTGAAAGCAGCATGAAATTTTCAGAACATTGCATGGTGACCTCAAACCAGTTAGGTTTACTGAAAAAAATATTAAAGGTGAGAAGAGTACAAATACAAAAATGAAGTGTCAAGGGCTTGGAGATTTCCTTATTAAGAAATAGAGTTTTAAACTAGGTGATTTCACTGGTTCCTTACAATTCTAATGATTAATACTTCCACTTTCAAAACTATCTTTGCCAGGTAAATTCATTTTATTTATTCACATAGAAAATTGTGGCAACTTTGTTCACATACGTGTAGCTAGTCAGATCTTAATAAACATCCTCATACTTATCGATGTTTTGAGATTATCAAAAATATTATCAAATTAGTCTCTAATAACTAATATATAAAGTCATTAGAGACTTTGCCCTTACGATGTTTGTCATGATATTTTTGGCACTGCAAGACCAACTGAAGATTGAACAGTTATTATATTTTATTAAAATACTGTCCCAAAGAATCCTGAGTGTCAGAAGTCAATCTACCAACATGTTACAGCTGAAAAGTAATCTCTTCTGTAAAATATTTTCAAACATTTCAGTCATAAGTGATCTTTCTAAGGTACTAATTCAATACTATTACTCTTCCGATTTTAACCTATAAATAGTGTCTTTTTGTCTTTAGAAAACATCATGACTCTTTAATATGACATATGTCATGATCTAATTTTCTGTTATATTTACAGATTTTTATATCCACTGTCTCCTTCCTACTCCCAATTAACCTTGCTTGGATAACTCCTACTCATTCTTAATGCTTAGGTTTAGCCATTTCTCTTTGAAGTTCTATCATTTAGCACTTATTCAGATGCCCTTTCTACTCACTTCACAGTAGCGTTTTCCACATTCTATTATTATGTTTTATTTATCGGAATTCAATGGGGATCTAAGCCTCTTCAAGACAAGATTTATCTTATTCACTGCGTTATCTCCAGTACTAGCCCAGTCTTAGACATAAATAGCTATTCAGAATCATTTGTTTTATTGCATGGATTAATTTAAGATTATCTATGGAATAAAAACTTAGACTGAATCTTTAAATTTATCATGAGGCAGTTTTGACATAACTACAAGTTATATATTATATTTTAATGTTTCATATGTCTAGCAGTGACCAATATGAACTAGGTAAGGTAAAGCAGAAAGACTGTAACTAAACCTATATAAGAAGACAGAAGACACAGGTCAGAACACAGAACTATATTTCATTATTTAGTATTCATTTATTTTATTTAATTATGTATTTATATTTATATTATATTTATATTTTATTTGTATTTTTACTTTATTTTTTATTTACTTTTACTCATGTAAATACTTTTTTAAATGGATGTTTCTCAAAGTGATAATTCAAGGAGTAAGGAAGTTTCAATTTTTAGGTCCACCATCTTCAACATGTGGTTTTCAACATTGTCATCTCATCTGAATTAATCTGGCAGAAGAGAAAAATTATGTCTAATGCACATAAGAGGTTTTTAGAGGCCATTCCTAGAAGTAGTTCACATCAATTCTCCTTGTATTCTACTGGCTATAATTCAACTACATTCAAATGCAAAGGAGTCTAACAAATATTCTGTAACTGGTTCTCCAAGAAGAGGAAATGGGTTTAGTAAACACATATCCTTTCTGCCACCAGATAACTGATCTAGTCACAAAATATCAGATTCACCCTTGTCCCCAGAGAACAAAATCAATCCCTTTTTAAAGAAGATAAACAAAAACATCCAATTATTGCACCCAACTCAAAATTCAAGATTTCTGTGCTATCTCTTTGGCCTTGGTGAGTTTCTAACTGTCTGACAACCCATAAAGCCAATGATTCTTATCTGATTTTTACTATACAACTTAGTTAGTTTTTATAACTAAGGAGGCAGAGTGAGTAAAATGTAATAAAAATCCTCATCTGGAAAAGTAGAGAATGACAGACACATTGAAATCATTTTCTGGAGCAATAATGAAATACTACAGTACAAGCATTGTTAAGAACTGCTTTGACTGCTAGAGAATCACCTTAATGAGATCCTAATTTTCTTCTTTGTACATTGTTCTTCATGATTATTGGATCTCCTTATTTTTTACTTTCTTTCTGACAGATTCTTCCTTGTTTGTTACTTTCCAAAGCTACATCTGAAGTGGGTGTAATTTGGAGCAAATTACCTATTTGATAGTGTAGAGTTTTTAAAGTGTTCATATTTGCGCAACATTGAACATCAAGAATTGATTTGCAGTAAAAAAGTCAAAGGTTTTTTTCTATTCTGGATATTGTTTCTTTGACAAATTTCCTCAAAACATAGTACATTTCTGATCTCTATGCTTGTAGGCACTTCAAATGTGCCAGTAGATTCATATAAAGTTTTAGTGGTTCATAATTCTCAGGTCTGCCTTATTTATTTGCTCTATCAATTTTATGTTCGTCTTTCCACTTAATTTTGGCTAATTTGAAGTAAACTGAAGAAAAAGATACAGATGGGCCAGTATTATCTTGAATTATCTTTATCTCAGGACTAAGACATGTGGCCAAATGAGAAATCTTATTGAACATTTATTTATTGCTAAGCCTTTTCCAAACCCATAATTTTCTTTATTTTTACCTTTTCTCTGTTTACATGTATGCTTAAAAACCAGCCAATCCTTGCTAGACCTCCTATCTTATAATGCCTTGCTAAAACTGCCAATCATAGCTAATACACAGTATATTTATTTTAACTACATTTTCCTGAAGTTAGCATCAGTAGACACATAGCCTGTTTTCAGAATTTCCAGTGGTTTTGTGGGAAATAGTTTTACAGAATATTTTGTATTATATAACATAGATATTAAGCTTTACAAATTGCAATATCTATTCTCTTATCACCATCATCCAACCACTAAGCCAATCTCACCTACTCCAGGTGCCTATAAAGGCAGCAAGCCATTTCTAGTTACCAATTTTGGTATAAGCTCATATAATACTAGCTGTTTTAATAAATAAATGTGCAAAGACTCAAATGTCAGTGAAGTTTATTTTTCATTCAGGTAAATTCCAAAACTATTGTTCATGAATGGCCTATGTCTTTCTTCCTAGTGTGATTTAAAATCAGTGGGTTTTCTTGTTGTTTGTTTGTTTGTTTTGTTATTTTTTTATCTTGAGTCTCTGCATTTTTTAATCCTTGGGCATCATGCGTATTGGATCATGTCAAGAGAAAGGAAAAAGGCAAGGAGAATTGTGCACAGGAAGTTTCATGGGTCAAGCCTAGAAATAGTTGCTTAATACTTCCACTAAGATTCTGTTATTCAATCATAGTGCATGACCATGCCTAAAATCAATTTAATTTAGCTGTGTATGCAGGAAGAATAAGCAGTTGTGTATCCAGTTTCATATCAGTGTATGATTTGATAATATAATTTCAATTTCCTTCAGAGAGGAATTTCTGCTTTTCTAACACACCATTTGGTGGAGGTATAATCTGAAAGTTTAGAAGTATGTTTTTAGGTCATGGAAGAATTGATGCCATTATATACAGCTGGATCCTGAGGAGGAAACTGGTAATTGGGAAAATTTGAGGGAGTACTGATGAACATATAAATTACATCCTTTAAGAACATATAAATTAGAGAGTGTGGCAGGAGAATCAACGTACTTCTTTGAAAAATGAAAGTGAATGTTTAGGGAAAACATAAACAAAATCCTTCCAGATATGTATGGTTTTACATTAAAATAGGTCAATTAGTCAAAATTTTTTATTTCAGAAAAAATTTAAAGCATTAACTTGGAAAATAAGAGACATATTTTCAGATAAAATGAGCTAAATGCTGTTTATATTCACCATTGCATTATGCATGTACGTGTTTTGTTTAATTAAAGATGGAATGAATGAGTGGTTCTGGACTTGAACTAAAATAAGTGAGTGATGCAAAGAGTTTGTGTATAATATGACATAAATCATCAAAACTTTAAATTTTATTCATCATGTATTTCTCCCAAATGCAAAGTGGAATAGCATAGAGAATATTATTTGCAGAATATTTTCCAGGCAAAAACATTTAATTAAATTTCTCTTGTCAAAATACATCCTTCCTCCAACTGTACATCTGGGTAATGTCATGACTATGCACATTTAAAATTTACAGAGATATTTTTATGCTCTGGGGCTTTTCATTTACTGTTATTATTACTCATTATTTTTTCCAATCATTTTATCTAACAAAGATTTTTAAATTAAAAAATGTAGTAGTAAGCAATTGTGTTTTCTGATTCTCAAAATAATATATAAAGGAGAATTATTTTGACCATGATTAACTTCAGATTGCCCAAGGGAATAAGAGAAAATTAGTGTGCGTTGTGAATATTCCTTTTTGTGTACACTATATTTAAAATTCTGTTTTATCTCGGTACTTTCATTAGAACAAATATGATTAGTATGCAGCCATTGTTTCTAAAATTTAAATTTCCTTCATATACATTTGAAATTAAGATATATTTTGAATTTAATTAGAAAGTAGAATAAATATCTTGCCATAACTGTTTCTCTTTCTTATTTTCGTGGTCCGAAAATGAGCAATTACTGGTAACTTCTTTATTTTTATTTCAGATAGGCCAATTAAAGTAACATAGTCAACTGTGTCCTGCTTTTGTGTTTTTAAAGTTAGTTTTTATTGGCATTTGGAATGAACATGACACTGAAAATTAAAGCCATAAATGTAAGCCCTGTAGAGTTGAGGATACTTGAAAATAGCATGATAGATCAGAACTAACTCAGAACAGAGGAAAGAAAGTCTCCCTGAGAGGATCTTACAATCAAAGGAAACAAATGTGTAAACAAGATAAAGATGCTGTGCTCGAAGTCACCAATAGGATTATAGCATTTTGTTTTTTTTCAAAAAAACAGGAACTATGATATTTTTAAATGAGTTTGTCATTTTGAAACCTGCAGACAAATAATTTTACATTTGAATTTTGTTTGGTAGCTATTTTCCTTAAAATTTATTCTTTGTCTTAAAAAAAAAATAATAATAAATGGAATAACCTTAAGGTTAGATTACGTTACAATACTGATCCCATTTTTGCCAGCCTAGGCACTAAAACCCTATTGACTTCAAACACGCTCTATCCTACTCTTTACTGATTTCAGCATTCTTTTTAAAACCTGTAGTTTTTGCTATCTGCAGGCCTAAAAGCCTTTAAAAGCTCAGTATAACTGGTGTTTTGTGTTATTCTTTAGAATCCACAGCAATATGTCTTTGTCTCTCATATTGGAAGGTTACATGGCGACATTGTTAATTGTTTTTAGCAAAGTCCCTCTGGCAGCAGGATTTGTCCTTGAATTGTTTTGAATGGTCATGCCAATAAATAATTTTTAGTTAACTGTGTTTTCAGCATTTAAGAACTAAATAAAACTGTAGATGCCATATTACATCTAATAGTTTGTATAAAATGTTACAAAATATCTGAATGAGAGTGGAAAAGGAGGATTTTAAACTATACAATTTCACTGTCAAGTGATTCCTGGAACTCAACAGTCTAATAATGATTATAATAGGAATGGTTCCCTCCAATTTTCAACAATTTCTTTTTCCCCATAATACATTTCCTAAAAGGTAATTAAGAGATTGAAAGAAATATGATTTATGTCCTAAATTGTTTTTTTAATTCTTTATAAGTTAATGAAGTGCAGATATCTGCAAAAAATAATTATATCATGTTTTTATATTTATCTATGCACTAAAAACAAATTATACAGTATTTCACCTCTTGCTCTGTAAAATAAGAGTTATGTCTAACATTCAAGTGAAAAAACAAAAGCAATATGAAAACATAAACTTTGATAATAATAAATTAAAAGAATAAAATATAATATCTTGATAAATTTTATGTTTTCATTGATGTTCATATGGATTATTCTAAATGCCATAATTAGATAAAAATTAACCAATGGAATTTTACTTAGTTTTCATCAAAAAGTCTTTTATTACAGTACTGTAGCATAGCTAGCATTAGAGTAAGTGGGTAAAAAAATAATTGATTAAAAATAAAACTTTTACAATGTTAAAGGCATAAAAAAGAATAGATGTGACCTTTTTTTTTTTGTATCCCAAGTCAGCCAATTTAAAAACACATCTCTTGTGAGGAAGTTTTCTAAACAAGAAAAATACATAAATGTATATAAAAATATATATAATGCTATTTTTGAAAGATTTTATTGTTGAAAATAAGATGTGCATATTTTTATATTGAAATAATCTCTACCAGACAAACACGCACTTGCACACAGATGAAAAGTAACATATATGAAGATATTCAAAGTTACCTAATGAAGACTTAAATATTGAGCAACAGTCAGAAAAACTATATTGTGACAATATGAACACCGTGACAATGTACACCTGTTTTTTGCTATAACAGGTAGAATTGAAAATATTATTTTATCCTTAGAAATTAATTTGAGTGTTTGTGTTAGGCAGAATAGCACTCCCTCAAAGGATATCTACGTCCAGTCTCCAGAATCTGTGAATGGCAAAAAGAAAGTAAGGTAAAGATGGTATTAAGTTTGCTAATCAATTGACCTTAATATAGAAAAGTTACTCCGCATTATCTGGGCTATCTCAGTATAATCACAGGGTTCCTTAAAGTAGAAAGGGAATGGGAAGAAAGAACATGAGAGATGGCCACAGTGCTGTCTTCAAAGGTAGAAGGATGGGCCATGAGCGAAGGAATACAGGCAGCCTCTAAAAGAATCAAACTCTGCCTTACAGTTTCCACAAGTAATCCAACTCTGAGGAAATCTTAACTTTAGTCTAGTGAGACCCATTTTCGGCTTCTGACCTATCAATTGTAAGATAATAAATTTGTATTGTTTAAGCCACTAAGTTTGTAGTAATTTATTACAGCAACAATAGGAAATTAATACAGATTTAAATGTCTTTCTGTTCAGAATTTTCAAAATCCTAGTCTATCCACATATTTGTGGTAATCCAAATTTACTTTCTCTATAATATTATAATGTCAGGAAAATATTAAAAGGTTGAGTTACCCACTGAAATAATTCAATTAATTAGCACTTACATCTCAGATTCAGAAACACACATATTCATTTATAATCTATACATTTTTAGTTTTTCTATTTATGTTTAGATACTGAGGGTTAATATTTTCACATAAAGATCACCATTCTAGGTGAAGTTACATGAAATTTTAGACTTTATTAATAATTGTAACTTATTTACATGTAATGAATACTTACAATATACAGTCCAGATATTATTCTAAACACATTATATGTCTCAACTAGTAATTCTCACGATAATCCTCTGAGTTTATTTATACTCTCCTTTCTTAAAAGAGGATCCTACAGTAAAATGTCAGCAACTTAACCAATGTCATTTAACTAAAAAACAGTGTAGTTAGAATTAGAACACAGGCTGTCAATCTCCAGAGCCTGACTGACTCATCAAAGCCTTACAAACTGTTACTCAGCTTTTGCTTGAATAATGTTGTATATCGAACACTCTTCAAAGCTCGATGCCTTGTAGCAGCAAATATTTATTTTTCTACCTTATGGATCTTGGCAGCAGTTTGGTTAATCTCAACTAGACTTATTTGATTTTAGCTGGGCTTAGGTAGAATCTAGGCTTTTTCATTTGTTGTCTCTATCCTGGGGACCAGCAATTACCCAGGGCATGCTCTTTGCATGGCAGATATAGAAGTCCAAATGACTAAACCAAATGACAAAAGTCCATTTTAAAACCTCTGTTTACATCACATCTGCTAACATTTTATCATCCAAGGAAGTCACATGGTCAATGGAGTGGTAATAGATACTCTGCCTACTCCACTGATGCCTATTGCAAAAGCCAATGACGAAATTAGGTGAAGGTATAATTAATAACAGAGAGGCAGTGAAAGATTAGGAACAATTATCAAATCTGCCTTAAACTCACTCACATCAACTCTGCATTTCCACTCCCGGCATTTTACCTTGCTGTTTTTTTCTCTATAGTGTAGTGTTCTTTACAAGATTTCATCTTACTTGTAAAGGGAAGATTTTAAGCTAAATACTTTAAAAATACCAATTTTGAGGTTGTCTTCAGTCCAGTATTAAAGGACTATAAAAGCTCAAATGCATTTTATTCAGTTAGACTCTCACAGCAATCAGGGAGGGTTGGCTAATCTTTTCATTATAGAGTTTCAGTGGGACAGAAAAAAAGTACCCCGTATGTATATGTCTCTTTCTAGTCTCCTAAATGAAAGTAAAGAGGTGTTAAAAATATATTTATTTACATTCATATTCTTTATTTACTGAGCTTTGCATATTTTCATCTTTTTATTTTTTATTTTTTTAATTAACTTACTTTTATCATAAGTGCTGTTTTGAAAAACAAACATCTACATAGCAAATTATTTTTGTAGAGAACTTTACTGACACTAACAACCAAATTTTAGCTTAACCACTTAAAACTTACCTTTTTCTTATATGCCATTTCTATTCATGAAAAAAAATGAAAGAATAAAAGTATGTACATGGAAATATTTAGAGAAAGTTTTTAGGTTACGTGTAAACAGAATTTATTGTTATTTTTTATTTCTAATTTTATTTTAATACTTGAAATGTCTAAATTAATTGACATTATAATTTTATAATAAAATATTTTTTAAAACTTAAGTAATCAAATCAAGTGGTAGCATTAAATAAATTTTTTATTTAATGTCCCAGCTTTGTTTAATATGTATTTATTTATTTAATAAGTTTTTGTCCTTTTTTCTTAAATTGTTAATCCTCTCAGGAACCTATTTTTCCAACTCTGAATGTCTGTTTTATCATAGTGTTCAAAGTATGACACTAACTAGAAGTAGGAAAATGTCTTTCAAACCACAGGTAATTAAGAAGCAGATATGGAAAGATGTAATTTTCAATAAGAAATAAAAATTCAAGTAGAAGCTCAAATAATTTCTAGCATATACCTTGAAAACAATGTCTAATACATAATTAGAATAATATATTTCCATGAGAATACATTATAATAATTAATTTTATTTAATTACAGAGAATAAATACTTCCCTTCTCATGTTTTTCAGAGACAAATATGACAGCAACTAAATTAACTGAATGTTCATAATGTATGATTTGATTTCAATATTCATTTATATTTATATATGATGGCCTGCCAAGCATGCAGACTTAGAAGACCCAGGAAAGCATTGGGATATTCTTTTTGTTGTCATATTTCAAATTAAGCAATTTTATTTAATTTTCTTTTTAGGTTTGTTTCTCATAGGAAGAGTTATATTAAATTTGACTTATCATATATACAGAAAAAAAGTGTTTCAGACAGTTAGGCCCTGAGCAAAATAAAAGGCCCCTTAGGAAAATGCTAAGCATGACAGCTTGAGAGCTCTACTTCTTGTTTATTCTAAATACTACCTGTGAGATTTTCTTTCCTTTCTCATACTTAACTCTTATCAGTGTTATGATAGACATAACAAGCTACTTGACTTCATTTCATCCCAGTAATCCTGTTTTAGACACTAAAATTGTGATAGGCAGAGTTCCTTTTGTTTTATATGAAAGCTCTTAGATATACCTTGTGTTGGCTGCTTCTATGTTTTGCGAAAATGAAATGCTACCAATTACAAATTGTGGTAAGAACGTGTAGTGCTAGGGTGTGGTCAGATTGGTTTTATGTACACATTATCTTTCCAGTATAATTTTGATTTTCATTCCATCATAGCACTGATGTTTGTAATAACAAAGACATTATGCATCTCACAGGAATGAATATGATGGTGACAACACTGGGGACAATGGAAAATATTATTTTAAATGGAGATAATCCTAGAAAATCTAATAGTTATAATCATGGCAATAATATATAGACTATTATATTGTTTATTAATAAGATAAAGTTCCCCTAAATAAGATCAAAATTACAAAAGTCCAAAATAATCTGGAAAAATATTTAGTATACATATATACTAAATATAGATATATAAATTTCATATATATATATTCTATAGTGGTGCCACTGTAGGTTTTAAGTGTGTTGTGTAATATATAAAGAGGTAGACCCTATTATAAGTTCTTTCTTTTTTTCTTTTCTTTTTTAACCACAGGCACAGTGAGGCTAAATAAGATTACTTGGTCAAAAGGTCATAGTTTACCAGTGTTGCAGTTGTTCTTACTCTAAAGTTGTCTGTGCTTTTTAAATAAATTCCACTACAGGCTGTCACCAATCATTGAAAGAGAACCCAAACTAGCATTTCCAATGTTTTCATGTTCAAATTTTTGTCAATATCACTTGAAATGTTTAAAATAAGCAGAGACCAACTTATGGGTAAAGTTTCTATAATTTTTTAAAGACTTCATAACAGTTCTCCCTTGTAAAACATGTGTTAAGGCAAGAAATAACTGTTTATTTTTCATTTTCTGGGTGACTGGCTCAATAACTAAAATCAATGAATCAATCAAATATTGTTTCATTATTAGATTTCATTAATAATCCCAGAGTTGTTAAGTCCACAAACTTTATTGTTTTATAAATAACTAAAATCTGTTTTTCAGGTCATCTATAGTTATTTTTTTAAATTTCTCCTTAAATTCTCAAAATCAATGAATGTTTTATAAAAACATTTCATGAGTTAAATTATTTACAACTTATTTGATATCACAATATAGCCCTTAAATGAATTCACTGTAACATGCCTACTCTTTAATTAAAAGTGGAAAACTCACATGCTGTTGCTTATAAATGTGAGATTGATCAAAAGATAAGCTACTGACAGTGCTGTCATCTACAAGCAGAGACTTTTCTTTATGTTAAAAGTAATGATTGTAAAAAAAAGTCAGTGAAAATTAGAAATCCAATGATATCGTTATTTTTTTAGATAATTTAGAGTACTTCTAATTGATATGCAGCAATTAAAAAGTAGAAGTCTCTGAAATTGGTTGTACCAAGTTTAAATTAGTTTAAACTATGATTTTACTAGTTCTCATCACTAGATGAACTAGAATGATTTGCCGGTGATTGATGTGGCTCACCACTGAGTATCCTACTATCAAAGTCTCTTGAAGAAGACCACGTGAAATAGCTGACCTAACTACAGAGTCACTGTGTGGAGATTTCTTACACTGATCGTTAAACTCTCAGAAATTTGATTGATCACGTTGTTTTTGTTCTTTAAACACTAGTTTACTGGACTTTTATTTAGAATCCATGAAATGTGTCTGAAAAAATAACAAAACAGGCAACAGGCTGAAATGATCATAAGTACACTTATTTGCACTGTATTCTTTAATTTAAAAGTAGTCTTATTTATTTACTTACTCTTTGGTATGGTGATTTTAAGTCAATTTTTATTTATATACTTCGCCTATTTACATTTTTCTTATGAAATATTGTTTACATTTTGTGTAAGATATAAATAATTGAAGATGCTTCATACTCTTGCAGTCCAAATTGTTTAGATTGGGTGAAACTGTATTTTTGCTGATGGGTGAAAATATAGTTATAGCTTCCCTGAGATGAGGGGAAGAAAGACAGGAAAATAGAGAAAACAGAATCTGTTAGTAATACTAAATTTGCATCAACTTATAAGTACTTCTCACTCCCCACTCTCATTTCACACCATCAAGGCAATTCTGACTTCTTTAAGTGGCTTTAAACTTCCAATTTAAAAATAAGAACAAATATTCACAACTTTCTTTTAAGTACATTAACTGTTTCAAAATCACTAACCATGTTAGATTATCATATAAAAGTAGTTTAGAAGTGTAAATTTAGTGTTTAATAACTGTTTCTCAAAAGGTTTACTCTGCTAGTTTTCTCTTCGTAGATGTCTTTAATTTGACTTTCGCAAAAAGTTTTAGTATTGCTTATATCAAGTGACTTTTCCACATAAACTTTTTTTTTTTTTTAAATGGTGGAGGGCACCACTCCTCAAGCTATACTGTGTTAATTATTCTTATTTGTCTGAATAATTCTTCATAGACTAGAAAAAATGATTACACATTTAAGCTGAAACATAACATTTTAATGCTTTATAAAGCAGACCAATATGGACTTTTAGGTCTATTCTACTGAAATCTTCTATTAACAAAATCAGTTGTATTTGGCAATATATTTGTTAAATATCAATTCTTTACTCTTCAAAAAAAAATCATGACTTACACGAAGTTAGATAATTAAAGGAAAAATAATCAAGAAATTTAATTAAATTATAAAGCAGTTAAATATCTAACAATATTTAAGGGCAGAGTTTTTAATTTACTTTCTTGTTTTTTTCATATATTCATCCATTTATTTAATGAATATATACTGAGCACATACTCTGTACTAGATGTGTTGAGGCTACAATGGCGAACAAAATTGAATAGCTCCTGACTCCATAAAACTCATATAACTGTGTGTTGGGAGGAAGGAGACAACGAATAAGTAATTCTACAACTTTCTGTGAAAAATACTATGAAAAGAATATCATAGAATTCATACAAATTGCCATGTTGGTAAGAGATGTTGTGCAGGCCCACCTTAGGAAGGGACATTTAATCTAGAATTAACCCATTAGGGTGAACAAAAGATGTAAAGAGCTAAGTGAAGAGAATTCTGTACAGATGAAATAGCGCATAAAGTGGCAAAGAAATTGTCTCTGAAGAACCAACAGGAGGAGTCATGCTCAATTTTGAAGAGTTTGGAAACCTAAATGGCAGCCAAAGCATTTTTGGGATGTATGTGTGTGTGTGTGTGTGTGTAGTTTTTTTCTTGTAATAGTATTTTTAAAAATAAATTTATTACTTTTAGTGTTTCTATTATGTTCAAGTTACTGTTTGTCTACATAAATAATATAAAATATATAGGCGAGATTTTCTTTCATAATTAAAAATAAGAACTTACATACTAGCTGCTAGCGACTGTTCTAAAATGGTTTAATATTTTAATTAATTTCTTTCTCATGACAACTCTTTGAGATAGCTGTTGTCACCCATTTAATACATAAGAAAAAATAGCCAGAAGAACTTAGTAATTTGCCCAGGGTTACCATTACAAGTTACAAAAGCAGAAGTTGAACCTAGCCCAGTTGGCTCCAAAGATTTTGCTCCTTATTTTTCTTTTCTTTTTCTCCCTCTCTTGTTCTTTTTTCATGAGTATACATTAAAAAGATGTAAAAATGCCTATATTTCAAGACAATAATAAAATAAATACCTAAAATAAAATAATATTAAATGCAATATTACCATTGTAATCAAATTCTTCGTTGGTTCAGTTCTAGAGAGATCCTCCTTCTCCTTCCAGGCCAAAAAATCATTATAGAAAATTTTGTTATTTATTCTTTTATGTTTCACAGTGTTACAGTATATGTATGTAGCTTTACTTGATTTAAAATTTTGCACAGATGATCTTAATTTCAATATAATTATGATATATATATATACTCTTCTGTGACTTAATATTTTTAATTAAATATATTTTTAAGGTTCATATGTGTTGATATGAAATTCTTCTCTAGACCCATTTCTGAGAAATTAAAACATCTTGCTTTTCATTAATTTTCACTGTTGAACAGCATTTCATTATATGACTTTATAAAATTCTTATTTATTCATTCAAATGCTAATAGGCACTTGGGTTCTTTCTAGTGTTTTGTTTTTAGAAATAATGCTGGTATGTGCATTGTTGTACATAGTTATAAAAAATATTTCTAAGAATAAAATTGCATATTTGTAACTTTACTTGGTAATCTCAAATTGTTTTAGAGAGTGTTTCAGTTTATACTCTGGCTATACCATCTATTGCTCTATCCTTTATTAACCCCTGATATTTCTTCAAAAACATTTTTGAGATCTCATTATTTTGTTTTTCAATCTGGTAAAAATGAAATGGTATTCATTTAATGGTTTATAATTTGTACTTTCCAGGTTAATAAAAGTTGATTTTTTAAAATCTTTATCATCTAGTCACATATTTCTATTGTGAAATATTTTAACACGACTTTAGCCTAATATACTGTTGTGGTGTTTGTGTTTCTCTTACCAAATAGATAGAAACACAATATACTGAAAACTAAAACTTTTTTGATTGTATATGAGGCAAATATTTTCTTCCAGTTTATATCCTATCTTTTTATCCCTTATGTTTTTTTCATAATAAAAAAATACTTTTGATTTGATGTAGTCAAATTCATCAGTCTTTATTTTTATGACATATATCTTAAGTCTAAGAAATTCTTCTCTAGACCCATTTCTGGGAAATTAAAACATCTTGCTTTTCATATGTAAGTTGTTAATCCACTTGAAATTTATTATTTTTTTTAAGTCATGTGTGAGATTGGATTAAATTAAGAGGAACGATTTTAAATATAATAAAAAGTCATGGGAAAGGAAAGACTATATTCAGAAACAGTGGATGGATTATATGGACTAAGTTAAGTTATTTTAGGAGAACTCAAAAATGCACCAGAAAGAAAACTAGGAACATGTAGTAGTGATCTTTAATATAGACGAAATTCGTACAGCACAAAATACACTGTGTTTGAAAATTATGAATAGGCTTTATTATAATTAAGATAGTCCTCTAAGAGACTGTTTTAAATTCAGAAAAAAAGTTAGCAGAAAAATTTGAAAGCAAAAAAAAAGAATAAGAAAAATTTTAAAGAAAGATATATATAAAGTGATTGTGATTATATATTTGAGATAAGGTGAGGGGAGTAATAAAATTTGTTTATTAGGTATGTAGTCCATGTGAACAGGAGAAAAAAAAGCTCAATTAAAGTAAGAGTCAAGGATAATTGCCTGGTATAATAATAAGAGAAAAAAAGGAGGGTGGAGAAAGCATGGTAAGAGTTAACTAGAGATAAATACCATGAGTATTGAACAGCATTTAGGGCCTAATATAGCTAACCTTGATGCAACTTTTAAATATCTGTATGGTGATTGTGTTTTTCTTTTTTCCTTGAAAAATTAAGAGACAGAAATCTCAACTGTTTAAAAATAGTTTAAAAGCTATAATAGTGAAGGTAAAAATCTTCTGTAGTTAATATAGTAAAATTCGAGAAGATGTTCCTAGTATAGTGTAGCACCTAATAAACATATTTAAGGCAAGGTTACAGAATGCAGCATTCCTCAAATCTATGTAAGCCATTTGTCACAGAATAATTAATAAGAAATTTGAAAATATTAATTCTAGGAGCATAGTTTCATTGCATATATAATGTCTAAGAGCAAGAATAAAACAAGAACTAATAGAGACTTCTGGTTATCAGTTCTGCACATAGGGAGCTTGAAAGTTGCCGCTCTGTTCTGATAAGTTAAAAGCTGAACAGGGCAAACTTCAGCCTCCAGGAGAATGCAGGCAGTCTCAACTACCAGACCAGAGGTTCACAAGTAGAAAACTGCAGAACCAGTGCTGGGATAGGAAAATCTGAACAATAATTGATGAATTATTGGAGGTTGAGAGAAGGCAAGTGTGAGCATTAAAAACTCCAGCAGGACCCAGTTATAGGTGGGCCCATTCACTTTTGTTTGACCAAGTTCTCATGATAAATATTGGGAGGGGCGGAGGGGGGTAATCCTTTCATATTTCCAATAGTAGAAGGAAAAAGGGAACCATTTTGAAATATTCCAGAGCACTGAGATCTTCTTAAAAGTGTGTGCCCTCAGGAAAAAAAATAGTTACCCAGAACCTAACCTGCAGGAGTTTTATCAGAGCCTGATTCCAATGCAGTCCAGCAATCCTGTCTCATCTAGTGGGTGGGAAGAGGAATTAAAAGTTTTGTGAAGGTCACACCCCAGAGGCATAGGCTCATTAAAAGACAGAGACCTAATCACTGGACTATACAAGGCTTCCCTTCCCCAATACCTCACTATCACAGTACTAAAGACCTAATGCTGGCAGTTGCTTTTACCCAGTATATAATGTCCAGCTATCAAGAAAAAGCTACAAGGTGTATAAAAAGCAAACAAACACAGTTTAAAGAGACAGAGTGATCTTAAGAACCAGACATGGCAGGGATGTTGGAATTATCAGACTGGGGATTTAAAACAACTATGATCAATATGCCAAGGGCTCTAATCAATAAAGTAGGCAGCATGCAATTAAAAAAAAAAAGGCAATGTAAGCAGAGAGAGAGAAATTCTAAGAAAAACTTAAAAAAAAATGCAGGAGATAAAAAAAACTGCAACAGAAGTGAGAATGCCTTTGATGGGCTTAAGAGTAGACTGAACACAGCTGAGGTAAAGAATCTCTGAGTTTTTAGATATATCATCAGTTAGGCCTTCAAAACTGAAAAGCAAAGAGAACAAATTCTAAAAAAACAAAATACAATAAAAAAACAGACTTTATTTTTTTAGAGCAGTCTCAGGTTCACACCAACATTGAGAGGAGGGTATAGAGGATTCCCACGCACTGCCTGCACCCGCACATGCATAAATTACTTCCCCATCATCACTATCCTACATCAGAGTGGTACATTGCTGTAGGTGATGAACCTACATTGTCATCATAATCACTCAGAGACCATCGTTTACATAAGGGTTCACTCTTGGAGTTGTATTTTCTGTTCATTTGGATAATTGTATAATTATATGTCTCCACCATTATAGTATCATACAGAATGATACAGAATGTTTGCATTGCCTTAAAAATCGTTTGTATTTTTTCTTAAAAAATAAAAAAGGACTAATAATTTTTCTAACTATTTTTGGATAAGGTATAGAGTTTCCTGTAAAGGACATAATTTATTGGCGATTAGCTAGCTATCTTGGTAAGAGAGAAGGTGAATGTATTGTCAAATAAAAATAAATCCGGGCCTACATAAGTAGAGAATTTATTTTAAAAATCTATTACAACACAGAGGATGCTCTGATATTAGTAATTTGCAAACATCTCAAAATCAAACGAACTGGAAAAAAAAAGAAGCTTTTCTATTTATATGGATGCACAAATAGGACGAACAGGGACTTTGTGAGAGAAGAGAGCAAGCAGTGTTGACTATGTAGGTGGCAATAGGATGCATCAACAAGAAATGTTTCTCTGTGTGGTTGGCTGATTCTCCGAAAGAGATCCTGAGGATGGATAATCAGCACCTAGTGCTTGAGTGCTTGCTCAAACTTAGAGGCAGGCCAAAGTTTAGAGGTCTGTGGAGAAGAGAGAAGCTGAACTAAAGTTTGGTTAAGCCAAAGTTCAGTGGATAAGTTCAAGGCAGTGTGAATACTTGGTCAGTAGCTGATAGAAAAAAAGTGGCAAAAATTTTTATTTAGAGATATGTACTCAGTTTTAGATCTTTAATGTGGAATAAAATAACAAAGTCCTTGAAGTGAGTGAATCAAAAAGCCTTTGTTTCCAGAATATGATTCCTATTTACAGAATTTCTGATAGTACCTGCATATATATTTTATCTGCTTACTACTTGATTCTTTAGGTTTCAGTCATGCTAACAATCTGAGAAAGTTTCATAGATTCAGAGATCTTTCACCCATAACTTAAATAAATTAATATAAAATAATTATAATAAAAATTATTACAGAGACACATGTATATATATATGTGTGTATATATATATATATACATATATATATGTAGAGATGAGATAGATAGATTAACTCAAGGAAATACGAAGTATGAGGTTTTTATAGAACTTAGAAACAACATGATTTATAAGCTTCTGAAGAGATTATTCCTAAATTTTTTAGAAATGACTTTTAAAATTTTTACATATTTTAGTTAAAAATGTGTTACTTGAAACTTTTAGAGTAAAAAGTTTCCACAGAAACATGAATCGCATGCATGCTTTACAATGTTAGAATCTAGCTTTGATAGTCATTTGAATTCATTTTGAATGAAGTTTTTTCATATCTCTCCATGGATATAAACATAAATATTTTAGCTTTTGAAATTGTGAAAATGTGACACCAAAAATATTATAGCGTACATACTGAACTAAAATGCAGTATATTACTTCACTGTGATATTTGCACTTCAATTTTCCTTCTCTGTTCATCCCCTTCAATTTCATTTATATTCAAAATGGAGTGAAGATGCATGTTATATTATAGTAACCTTCAATTCAGCCAAAACTCAATTCAAACTGGAACCTCAATGTTTGTTCAATTAATGTGCATTGACCTTACCTCCATATTAATGTGCTATTTTAATATTATCAATGTCCTATAATATACAGTTTATAATTTACACATCTGTGAGTGCTTTGCAAAATCATATATTCAGCTGAACCAAGAAATCTCAGTTCAAATGAATACGGATAGTCAAACAAGGTAAAGAAATGTTATAAAGGGTCAAGTTCTCTCAAAGGAAAAAAAAAAATTAAAGATGATGTAACTGACAAAAATGGTCATGTTTATTTCAAGAAAAATTATCATTTTATGGAAATACTTTATCTAAAATGCATAAAATAGAATTTGGCAGTGTATCATTCTCACTAATAGTTTAATGAAAAGGAATTACAACATACAACTCTAAATTAATAAACCTTCTTCTGAAATGAGCATTAATGATTAGATTGAAATAGAAATGAGTATTTCTGTTGGAGTCAAGTGGCATCTAAGAAGAAATTCAAGTAAAATAATATAAGGCTACCCTGGAAATAATAAATATTTTTTTAAAAAAAAATTTGAGCCTATGGTGAGTTATAGAATAAAGAGAATTTGGAAAGGGGCTATATTGTGAATTGCCATGATTATTTTATTCTCAACTCAAGGTAGTAGTGTTTTTGTTGGGAGTGGATAGATGTTGACTTTTTTAATAGGATAGGTATATAAAGAGTTAAATTTTGGTGATGAGTTTTCTTATTAAAAGGTACTGGTGTGGTTTACATGCCTGAAGATATAAAGTCAGTCTAGAAACATAGTAAAGAATTGACCTGGGCAAAATTTATTTGGCATGTAAATTAGGGATTAAAGTGGTGGTGTAGAGGAAAACATAAACAGATAACAAAGAGAGTAAGTGATATTTATTGAGCAACTATCATTCATTTATTGCTTTGCTAATAACCTTACATAGCTTATCATACCCCATTTTTATAATAATTCATCTTGGAAAGTATTATTATGACCATTTGAAAGATTAGGAAGTTGAAGTCCATTGAGGTTAAATGATTAGCTAGTAAATCCTAATACAGGCTTTCACACCTGGGTCTGGTTCCTAAATTCAGGGACTTTCTATTCCCTAAAACAGTATGATTGGTACGATTATAAGATGAAGGTAAATAAGGCTTTTCCAATAATAAAGACTAAGGTTTCTAGAAGTGGTGTATGAGTTGTTTTCAAATAAATTGAGGATTAAGAACAACCATTTATTTAATTAATTGACAATTTGAATATACATGTATAGCAGTTGCAGAGTTCTTAACCTGTACTCATAGAGGAACCACCTTTAGCAACCTATTATATAGTACTTATATGAAGGTTTCTCACTGTCGAACCATGAATTTACAGATAACTAATCAGGGAGTTTGCAAAAATTCATTTCAATAACAATAGAGTTGAAGATAATATGAACTCATATTCAGCTTGGTGTAGGTACAGTAGTTACATATAGATATTTTTATAGATACATGTATATACATGGGTTAGTATTCATTCACACATGTATTTCCTTGCCTCTTCAGTTGAGAGAGGGTAAAAGAAATGGCATCCTAACAGCAATGAGCACAACTGGTACTCAGATCCTGGTTTCTAATACCATTTTTCAGATAAATGACCACAGCTTCTTAAAGAAATATTGATTCTAGAATGGGGTCAGGAGATATACAAGATGAGCCTGAAGCATCTTGTGGTGTCAGGAAATAAGGAAATAAAACAAAAGCCCACATTGATGGGCATATGTCATAGGGATACAGGAGCCAATTGAAATAACTCCTAAAGGCCAAAGCTGGAACAATCTGAGCAACAAAATAAATTTGTTTTGGATTATAACTCAAAGTGTAATAAATATCCATAAATCTATACCAAACAAATGGTTGAAAAATTAAAATATGGAGTAAAGAAACAAATCTTCCTTGTAAAATAATTCTAAATAAATTATGTTGATACAATGCTCTCAGGGAGATGAAGCATAAATCCCTACTTCCTAAGCATGGATTGTGCCGAGTGATATCCTTCCATAGAGTACGGCATAAAACTGGGGAGAAAATAGTAACTTTACAGTAGAAAATCCTAAAGAACATTTTTCTAGCCAGGTAATCAAGATCAATACCAACAGTGATAAATCATGTTGATGGTATGTACCTATGATATGCCATAATAAAAATAGCATCTTTGCTCTGTGTTCTCCTCCCAGAAATTATAACTACAGACTGAACATAGGAAAACATTAGCCAAATTCTAATAGAGTTAAGTTATACTTTTAAATGCGAATATGTTAGAAAGAAGAATGATCTCAAATTAATAATCTAACCTTCTACCTTAAGACACTGGAAAAAGAACAAACTGAATCTCAAACAAGCAGAAAGAAGACAAAAATAAAGATCAGGGCAAAAATCAATGAAATACAAATAGGAAAACCATAGAGAGAATTAATGAAATCAAAAGTTTTCTTTGAAAATATGAACACAGTTGACATTCATTTAGCCAGAGCGACCAAGAGATTCTCTTATTTTAATAACTGCTTGATTAAAATATCTTGTATAATAATCAATTCTTTCCAAATATTAGACATATGAGAAGATAGAAAGCTATTTATTTTATAACTCACTCTGGTTCTTTTCATAGAAGGAAAATCCCTTGAGGTTAGAAATTTTGAGGATTAAAATTTAGAATTTTTTTGTTAGTAAATTATTAATCAGTCATGACTAATCGCAGGAATATGACAAATATATTTTCTCTGAAGTAGAATTTTTGGTTTATCTGCAGAACAAATTTGACTAATCTGTCATCTATAGCATCTCCCCTTAGAAATATTAATTTCCTTATATTTTTGGTCCATGTGCTTTAGAGGCCAAGATATTAATCATAGTAGTTTTATTATGTGTATATTTTATTCATCCGTTCCACAAATATTCAGCAAGTGAAAATTTATGGTGTTTGGTAAGTGATTTATCTGGTTAATTTTGACAACAAATGAGACTTGTTAATGCTAACTGGTTGTGTGGCTCTTGAATTCTGAAACAAATTTCTTCTGATTACTAACGAAGGTTGCTCCCTCTCTCCCCTACACTTTTAACATCTCCATCTCTATTCATTCTTTTGAAAAATATTTTAAATTGTCATCCATATTACTGAAAACTTCCTTTCAATGTATAGATATATCTATAAAGTATCATTGAACTGAAATGTTGTTTTTCGAGGACCTGCTTTATATAGCATCTACTTTTATGATATATATATTTTTGAAAAGGTGATATATTGTGAAAATGGGAAGAGTTACATAAGACCGGCAGGTTCTTTGGAAGAATTGGAGCAGCACCTTACATTTTCAACCATTTGTACTCTCATTTATCCTCACTGGATCGTTAGTTACATCATACTCCCGCCATACTACAATAGCAATAATTATCAGAAGGAAAAAGGTGGAAGACTTCAATGTGTCATATACACTTACCAGATAGGTTAAGAAGGGTACTTGTAATTTGAAAAAGCCCCACAGGTTATTATGATATGCACCTAAATAGAAAGTGATTTTGTTGAGGATTGCTTTTCAGGGTTGAGCACAAGAGGTTTCATGAGTATATTTCGCTAAGGTGACATAGCTGTCTTTCCTGTAAGCCAAATCAAATGAATGTTACTTAGGATGCCTGTCTGTGAAGCAATCCTATCCTGTCCTCAGTGCAAGGTGTACTTGAGCAGCAAATATATTTATACAGTTAAAAAAAAATAACCTGCATGGACAACAAATAGGCAAAACTTAGATGTCAACCTTGAAGATTGGAGGACGTCTTCGGTTACAATGTATTCATTTCTCTTACAATGCCTTCTCCCCTCCAGAATTTCCCTGGCATGCCCCTCTCCATCAAAATTTACTATTAGAAAATCATTCTAGCCATATGTGTACAGGTAGAGTATAAAAATAAAGGAAGCTAATATAAGCTGAGTGCTCATGATGCTCCGGGCACTGTGCTGCCCCTTTTCTCTCATATGTCATTTTGGCATCTAGACCATATCTCCTAGACTGCCTTGCACAGATAAAAAGAATGTGGAATTTCATCATGAGATTGCATGCCCTGGTTTGGGGTTTAGAAAGCAATGACTATGAGTCAGTAAGACTTACACTCATGGAAAATAAGGACTTTAGAGTTGTAAGGAACTATGCAGATTTTTCGATCTAGCTCACTCATATTTCAGAAGATTTGAGGCCACACTTCTTAAAAGAATAATTTACTTCATGCAAACAATTAGAGGATTGTACCAAAACCAGATTGTTTGCCTGTTTATTTCAAATCTCATATTTCTCCAACCACAACTGGCCCCTCTTGAGCTAAATTTATTTTTTAATAATTTTATTGTAAATGATTGTCTGCATTTTTTTCTAAAACTGTTTGCTACATTGCACTTGACATGTTGTATCATAAATAAATGCTTATTGTAGGGTGTGCAAAAAGTAAAGCATACTTCTTTTACCTTAGCCTTCTTCATTCGTAGAAAATACTTTCCAGGACACCCACTTGATACCTGAGATGGCAAATAGTAATGGACCTTATATATACTGTTTTTTCCTATACATACATACTGCTGATAAAATTTAATTTATAAATTAGGCACAGTAAGAGATGAACAACGATAACAAAATAATTATAATATTATATATAATAAACTTAAAAAATTTGGTCCCTGTCTCTCTCTCCAGTAATTTTTACAATTTTCAGTCCAAAACTATTCTTAAATCTGTGTAAACTTCTCTTACTTGAAGTAAATGGCTTTGTGTTACTCATTTCAGGAGATCCCTTGCTTTCTGGCACAACACATTACCGTCAATTAGAATACATTTCCTATTCGTGCCTTCCACCTCAAAATGTAATGTTTTTTTTTTCCATCTTAACTAAATATTTATCATGCATTATGGCTGTAACACTTGCAGTTTGAGGTACGACAGCAAAACTAGCATTTTTTTTCCTCCATGATTTCATGGACAGAAGACTCACTTTTACCACAGATTTCAGAAACCTCGACATACTTTTTTTTTTTTTAAGTTGAAACCTTTCACCTTTTCACTTAAAGAAAGCACTCTTTACAACTTCTCTTTGGTGTATCCAAATTGCCGGTTATTAAGTAAAATGAGGATTACTTGAACATAAGCACTGTAATACCTGGACAGTTGATCTGAGAACTTAGATGGCTACTAATGAGTGGGGAGTGTATACAGAATACATAAGCTGGACAAAGAGATGATTTACATCTCAGTCTAGACAGAGCCAACCGGCGTGAAATTTCATTACGCTTCTCAGAACGGCGCGCAATTTTAAACTTATGAGTTCTCAATATCTGGAATTTTCCATTTAACATTTTCAGACCATAGTTGACCATGAGTAACTAGAACCTCGGCAACCAAAACCACAGATTAGGGGGTGGGGGACAACTGTACTGCTTTTTTTTTTTTTTTTATTGTGATACAATTGACATAACAGTATCTAAATTTAGGTGTACAGTATAGTGAATCAAAATTTGTATATTTTGCAAAATGATCATCAAAATAAATCTACTTAACATCCATTGCTATACATAGTTATAAATATTTTTCTTGTTATGAGAACTTTCAAGATGCATTCTCCTGGCTACTTTCAAATATGCAATATGGTATTATTAACTATAGTCACCAAACGTGTTGTTACATCCCCATGACTTATTCAGTTTATAACTGAGAATGTGTACCTTTTGATCCTCTTCATCAATTTCATTCCCTTTACCCCTTAACTAAAGCAACTCCCTATCTGTACCCTATATCTATGAACTTGATTTTACTAGTTTGTTCTTTTAGATTCCTCAGATAAGTAAGATCATACAATAGTTGTCTTTCTCTGTCAGTAATTTGGAGCATCTTTTTATATGCTTGTTGGTCATCTTTATATCTTCTCTAGAAAAATGTCTATCCATCTCCACTTTTTAATCAGGTTGTTTTGTTGTTGTTGTTTATTTGTTCATTATTGGGCTCATTGACTTATTTATATGTTTTGGATATTAACCCCTTATTGGCTATATGGTTTACGAATATCTTCTATTTAGTAGGCTGGCTTTTTACCTAGTTGATGGTTCCCTTTGCTGTGTAGAAGCTTTTCAGTTTGATGTAGTCCCACTTGTTTGTTTGTTTGTTTGTTTGCCTAAAACTTAGTTTTAGATTGCTTTAAAGTTCAAGTTACAGATAATTATACTATATTAATAATGAATTCTCTTATTTGACATTTAGATATTAAGAAAGAGGAATAAAATATATGGATGACCTAGTTATAATGGTAATAAATAATAGATTGGGGAATAAATATGGTTTCTGAATTTTAACTTCAAGTTTAAACTAGGTAGAATTTAAATTTAAAGGCTTACATTTAAGAGTATCTATTTTTCATTCCACACCACTATACAGATCAATTATGTTTTAGAAAATTTCCATTAAAAAATACATTCATAGTGTCCTCAGCCTTTTGAAAGGATATTAACTTTCAAGCTGTTTTAATTTCTTTAAAGATAATTATATGTTTTATTTGGTTTAAAAAATATTTGAGGGTTTTATATTATGCTGATTTTTAAGATAAAACAGTTTTACAATTGAATAAAATGATGAGAGCAATTTAGCATTTCACAAGTCACTATCTCTGAGACATACTTACTGAACTAAGTGTATGAGTTCTGGGCTTATCACAGAATCGTGGAACTATATAGAATTTCATGGATTTATACAAACATACAAACTATTTTCTAATTTATTGAATTTTTGAAAATATGAAAGGAAGATCAAGAAAGTAGAATTTACACAGGATTATTTTTATAATCCTGTGTAAATATATATTTGGTAGTGAACATTCGTATATAACTAATAAGCATTCATTTATTGTATATATGTTTTTTAAATGTTTTCTTCTTTAAAAAATTTTACTTATATTTATGTGTCAGCAAAATTAATTCCCAGCATGTAAAATATATCTTAAACATAAAAAGGTTTTTATATGTTTATATGTTTGATAGCAGCTATTATAGCATAAGATGATTTTACTTTCAAAAGAAAACTATGTGGAGTCAGGAGGTATTACAGACAAGAAGACATCTAATACTGCCTTAGCCCATGTTTCTGATCTATGCGAAACTTTGAGAAAGGCTGTTTTTTCACTAAAATAGCAGCTCAGAAAGATACGTTGAGAAATTGACAGCTATAAAGAGTGTGTGTTGTAGAACAGATTGAAAGTCCTTTTAATCAATATTTCTTTTACCCTTAGCATGTGAAATAGTCTGATACTATTGACAATTATTTAGCTTTGTATAAACGTCTAATTGTTCAGAATAAAAAAAAGCTACCTATCTAAAAAAATATGCCTAAATAAGTTTTTGTATGCTTGGAAACTTCTTATCTTGCTCTCAGAGAGTGTAAGATTTATGAAATCTATGGAGCGTGATAGAAATAGAAAACTGAAGTGCTTTCATCATGTTCAGCAAAGAAAAGATTGGCTTTCAGATTGCAATATTAACAGAAGGAGAAAAGGAGGCACTGAAACAGATGAGATTGTGTAGCAAAAGGACTAATGAAGGTAACTTGACTAAGGAGGCTACGTTTGGCAGAAAAATAAGGCACTTCAGAGTTTTACTGTTTCTAAGAAGTCATGTCTTGGTTCAGGCAGGCCTGGAGAACTGAGGAGGCCCATTAAGATGGGTGAGATATGATTCAGTGAGAAAATAGGTGACAAGCAATGCTTGGCCTTAGACAGGAAACAGTGGCTCAGCGTGATTAGAACAGTACAACTGATGAAGGAACACGATTCTTGGGAGACTGGCAAAAGGAAGATTGAGTGTCAAAGCTCTGCTCAGCTTGCTTTTGTTTGGTATAGTGCCAGGGGTTTAGTGCACACAAGCAAAGCTATCAAGGCAGGACGAAATCCAGTTATACTAATTTATTGACATGGCAGTGGGAGGGGCAGCGAGGAAAGAGAGAAGGAAAAACAGTGGACTTATGTGTAACCAGGACTCTCCTAAACGCCAGGTCTTTAGCAAGACTAATTGCAGAAACTATCGGCTGCTGTGTATGAGAACGCCCAGGTATTGACTATATTGCTCAGGATATAAACAGACTGAGCCTTTAGTTGATAAAAATTATTAATTTGAACTGAGAAATGTCGGGGAGTAAGGCGAGTATGGATATCATATTCTGAGTGAAATAAGCCCATCAACAATATTAAATGAATGAGTCCTTAATATTAATCATGAAGGAAACATTACAGTGAAAAAGACAAATCGATCAGTTATTCACAAATAACTGATTTATTTTTAAAACTTTTTCCCTATTTGTTTCTTTTATTTAAATTGCAGAGTCAAAACACTTGCAATTTTTTGTAGGTAAGGAGTACTATCACAGAACCTTTACTATGTTTTCCAGAATCCCTTGCCTTGTGCAGTTCTAGGTGAGGGCTGGCAAAAAGAGAAGTATGTGTGTGAAATTTGGAAAACAGGAGTGAAATAGGGGTCATTACTGAAGATTGTCACACACCTATGGTTCCAAACTCTCTTTGACATCATCAGCTCTTCTTCCAGACTGTTGAACTTACTGATCAACATAGGCCCCAGGCCCTCCACTACATGCTTAACTGTAGACTCACAGAGATGACAGCCACACAGAGGCAGATCTCACCATGAGTTTTTCAAAGTGTTTTTGTATGATCCTTTGTATTTCTGCAGTGTCTGTCACAATTTCCCCTCTTTCATTCCTGATTTTATTTATTTATGTCTTTTATCTTTTTTCTTTAATGAGTCTAGCCCAGGGTTTGTCAATTTCATTACCCTTCTCAAAGAACCAGTTCTTTGTGCATTCATTTTTTCTAGTTTTTTTTTTGTTTGTTTTCAATTTCATTTATTTCTGCTCTAATTTTGACTATTTCTTTCCTTCTGCTGACTTTAGGCTTCATTTGTTCTTTCTTTTCTAATTTTTTAAGATGAAGCATTAGGTTGTGTATTTGAGCTCATCCTTGTTTTTGGATATAGGTCTATAATGATAGGCCTATATTCAAAAACCACTTTTGTTGTGTCCCAAAAGTTTTGATGTGTTGTACTATCATTATCATTCATTTCCATATATCTCTTGATCGCTCATTCTATTTCTTCTCTAACCTAGTTATTCTTCAGTAGTATGTTGCTTAATCTCCATGTATTTGTGGTTCTTCTTGCTTTCTTTCTGCAGTTGATCTCTAGTTTCAAAGCAATATGATCAGAGAATATGGTTGGTATGATTTCAATTCTCATATTTGTTGGGGCTATCCCTGTGAAAACAGTATGGAGGTTCCTGAAAAAAACAGAATTGGTCTACCATATGATCCAGCGATCCCTCTTCTGGGCATTTACCCCCAAAGACTTGAAAATTCATATCCAAAAATATATTTGCACACCAATGTTCATAGCAGCATTATTCACAGTGGCCAGGACATGGAAGCAACCAAAGTGTCCTAAGAAGCTATGGCACATATATACAATGGAATATTACTCAGCCATAAGAAGAGATGAAATACTGCCATTTGTGACAACATGGGTGGACCTCGAGATAATCATGTTGAGTGAAATAAGCCAGACAGAAAAAGTTGAAAATCACAAGATATCACTTATATATGGGCTATAAACCTAAAAGCAACAAATAAACAGGACAAACAAACAGAGAATCATGGACATTGACAATAGCTAGTGGTTAGCAGAGAGTAGGGGGGAGGTGGGATGTGGGAGGTAGATGGGGTAAAGGGGGTCAAATATGTGGTGACAGAAAGAAATATAACTATGAGAGGTGAACATACAGTGTAAATATATATATGCCTTACTGTTAAAGCATATGGCTGAAACTTATTGGATTTCGTTAACCAATGTCACCATAAAAATAATTGATTAATTTTTAAAAATAATTTAAAAAAAGGGTGGATGTGTCTTTTGAGATTGACTGGTTAATGACTTCTTTGTTCCTCGAATTCTCCTTCCTGGCTTTTGCTATCCAAACTCCATCCGCAAATATAAAAGGTCAAATTAGTACAGTAAATTCCTTATCTTATAACACTCATAGTGACTCTGCTGCTTTAACTGCATCCTGACTGAAAAACCAGGCTCTGTAAACATAGTATTAATGCCTTAATAAGTCTCATTTTTTCCCCCAAACCACATGAACTGTCCTTAACCATTTAGATTCATGATTAGTATAAACCTTATTCTTATGATCTCACCTCTTTACTGATACAATCTTGTTTGTATACATAGATTCTTAAGTTTCAGTGATTTATTTCGTCTTTACTCTTAACATTTTAAGAAGTCAAGGGACTCATGGACATGGACAATAGACTTGTGATTACCAGAGCATGGGGTGGGGGGAGGGGGCAGGGGGAGGAGGAAGTAGGTTAGGTAAAATGGGTCAAATATGTGGTGATAGAAAGAAATCTAATTATGGGCAGTGAGCACACAATTCAATATATATATACCTTAGTGTTGAATTGTACACCTGAAACTTACTGGATTTCATTAACCAGTGTTACCATAACAAAAATAAAAATAAATTAATTAATATAAATAAATAGTCAATTCACTCAGATGCCACAATTTTGCATAACAAGAAAATTTCTCATAAGATTAGCCAACCTGGAAACATCCAATCACTTTCTCTGTGATTTCTTTATTTTTTATTTATTTCCTTTTTAAAATTTTTTCCTAGTCTCCCCTTCAAATCTTTTCCCCCTCCATACATTGAAGAATAAGAAACAATAACTATATACAAAAGAACCTAGAACCCAATTGACTGATATGTAGTAATCTTTCTTATTTCAGTTATGTACTTTTTTAAAATAAAATTTATTGGGGTAACGTTGGTTAATAAAATTATATAGATTTCAAGTTTACATTTCAATAATATATCACCTGTATACTGCATTGTGTGTTCACTACCCAAAGTCAAAGTCATATCTCCTTCCATATTTTATTTTTCTTCTGAATATATGTAGCTTGACTTCCCATTACTATTGACACTGTTTATTTTTACTCAACAAAAGCACTTAACTCTTTTCATACATACTGCTAAAGATTTTCCAAACAGATATGCTTAAGTTTACAATAAGAGATTATTATCCATATGTTTATTTTAACTTTATTGTAATAATATCAAGGTGCTATGTGCTCCATTAACTAGCTGAAATTAACAACAAATATTGTAAGAACATGTTTAATCCAGATATTATACTCTTTTCCAAGGGAGTAGAAGCAGTATAAATAGGATATGTTGTGTTCAAGTATAACATAGATATTTTTAAGTTTAGTAATAAAGCATATAGCCAAGTTCATACTGGTACTAAGTAAATATTAAACAAGCAATCAAGGGACTGTGTTATATTCTTATAACAAACCACTCCAACCACCATAAACATGAAATGTCTAATGGTTGCTTACACTCATTTATTGATACACTGTAAACCTGCCTTACTTCATGTGCCTTGGCGAAGCCAGTGACAGAAAATTAAAGATATGTGTTCACCATCTACCTTTATTGCCATCTGAGACAGAGTGCTTTGGAAGATTCTCGATCAAAAGATCAGAAAGGTATATAACTTATCTTTTATATGCTACTTTTATAAAAGAGTGCATTTATACAAAGGCCAACATGTTCAAGAATAATGATTACCTTTTGAGGCCAAATTTCTTCCTTTTCTCCCTAAGTAGGAAGCAGTTCTTAGGAAGTGATGCCATATGGAGGCACAGGAAGATCCTCAACTCACCTCCTTCCAGGGATACAACAGATCTTTAGCTAGATATGGAGCAACTTCTTCTAACAAGAACCTGAGGTCTAGCTGAACAGCTATTCCACAACAAAAGATAAAAGGACAACATCGAGATGGGCCACTTCTTCAAGACTAGGAGAGATAGCCATTTCATCCATACATAGAAACAAACGCAGATGCCAGGCAATATGAAAACAACAACAACAACAACAAACAAACAAACAAACAAACAAAACAAAGGAATATGTTCCAAATGAAAAGCAAGATAAATTTACAGAAAAAAATAATAACCTTAATGAAACTGAAATAAATAATTTACCTGATAAAGAGTTCAAAGTAATGGTCATAAAAATGCTCGCTGAACTCAAAAGAATGGATGAACACAGTGAAGCTGTTCCTTTACACCAGTCAGAATGTCTATTATCTGAAAAACAAGAAATAACAAGTATTGGCAAGGATGTGAAAAAAAGGAAACCTTTGTACACTGTTGGAAGGAATATAAATTGTTGCAGCCACTGTGGAAAACATTATGGAGTTTCTTCAAAAAATTAAAAATAGAACTACTATATGATCCAATAATATTACTTTTGTGTATTTACCCGAAAAAAACAAAAATACTAATTTGAAAAGATATATTCATGTTTGTTGCAGCATTATTTACTATAGCCAAGCTATAAAAACAGCTTAAAGGTCTATCTATGGATGAATAGATAAAGAAGATGTGGTGAAGGCACACAATGTAATGCTACTCAGCCAAAAAAGAATGAAATCTTGCAATTCATGACAACACGGATGAACCTGGAGGAATTGAGGTAAGTAAAATAAGTCAGACAAAGACAGACAAAAACTGCGCGATTTCACTTACACGTGGAATCTAAATAAAACAAAAAAATGAACAAACAAAATAAAATAACACAAAATAGAGATACAAAATAGAGATACAAAGAACAGATTGATGGTTGCCAGAGGGGAGAGGAGTTGGTGGAGTGAGTGAAAGCATGAAGGGGATCCAGAGGTATGAACTTCCAGATATAAAATAAATAAGTCATGGAGATTTAATGTACAACATGGTGACTGTAATCAATAATAATATATTGCAAATTTGAAAGTTGCTGAAAAAGTAAATCTTAAAGGTTCTCAACATGGGAAAAAATTTTGTAACTTTGGGGAGGGATGGTAACTAGATTTATGATGATAATTTTGCAATATATACAAATATTGAATAATTATGCTGTATACCTAAAGCTAATATAATAATGTTGTATGTCTATACACTTCAATAAAACAAACACAATGAAAATCTCCTAAACAAAAGTTTTTCTTACCAAAATGTATGAGATACAATGGCAGTCTCCATTTGGAAATATAGATAATGTCTAACAGGAGTGATAATTGGGGAACCAAAGGTTTAAAAATTCTTATCTGACATAGAGACGATTTAACTAAGAAGGACTGGGTGGGGAGAAGCAGTTTTTAAATAAACACTAATCAGGAAAGCTATCTTTTCTTATTTGTCAGTTGATGTTCCTGGAATTCCCCACTTAAGTTTAATCCCTCTTATATTAGACAATAATTTGCATTTATAAGAGACAATAACCCAAATCGATCTTGCTTACACAGAGTTCATAGTGACTTAGGTAAAATGAAAAGTCCCCAGAGTCTTCTGGCTTCAAGTACAGCTGAATTTTGGTCAATACATTGTATCAGGTTTAGATTCCTTTTTCTGTTCAAATTTTTATCAAAAAGAAAGAGCCTCTTTATAAAATTAATGAAAGAATATAGAATTATTTTGTGCTTTGACTTAATCTCATTCCTACCAGGAGTACAGAAAGGTCCATTCTGGATGGGCTGCCTGCCTCTGGTGCAGGGGGAATATTAACTCACCCTAATAACATTTCCGTTAAAGAATCTAGACTTAGACTTAACCACAGATTAGAACATAATTTCTTTTAAAACACTTTGTATTTTACAAAGCTTAAATATAAATATTTCCATATTCATGAGCAACATAGTATTTAAAATATCTAAACTAGGAATGTTTCAAGGAGGACATAGACAATAAGGAATTACAGAAAGAGTAATCAAGATTATAATAGAAATACAATTTACAGTTAAGATATCAAGTGGTTTCTGAGTCCTATTTACACAGATCAGAATTATAAGTTTGAAAATATGTTGCATTTTTCCCCCTCTGAATTATTTCATTTTATTTTTTTATTAAAATTATTGGGGTCACATCAGTTAATAAAATCAAATAGGTTTCAAGTATACAATTCAATAACACGTCAGATGTATATTGCATTGCATGTTTACCACTCAAAGTTAGACTTCCTTCCATCACCAAATATTCGACCTCCTTTACCCTATCTACCTGCCCCCTGTTCCCTTTTCCCTCTGGTAACTCAATCCACTTAAAAATAAGAATTTTTCTGCTTCCTTGAAAAATTGCTTTGGAGACAATCTTATCAGATTATTTTCAAATTTTCTTAAGATTATTTAAATGTTACTTGATCTCATTTATTTTGTTTCCTAAGAAATCTATACCTATTAACTTGCCAATGCTAAGCATCACTGATCTTCCTGTAACAATCATCATATTTCAAATAGACTAAAAATGTTAATTCTTAGTTAGAATTGAAGTCTATTGTTTACCAGTTCTTTCAAAGCTTTGGATGAATAAGATATTTCCATTCTGAGGAAAAAAATATTGGAACACCTACGGAATTGAAATTATCTACCTATAGTTTAAATATTTGGTTCCAGTTTGACTGTGTACTCCTAGTGTGAAAGAAAATAAGTTCCTGATTTGGCTCGGGGGGAAAAATGGGCTTATAATCTGAATGCTCATTAATTTTTCAGCAAAGGGTTAGAAGAAATCTTATCTCTATTCTGTGTTCGTTCAGTAAAATGAATTTTTGTATGTTAATCTTTCATAGGGCTTCTGTGAGCATGAAGTTTGCTAGAAGTGATTTACTGTCTACTGACTTCAGATTCTGAATCTTTGTATTTTGTTAATGGAATTGATAAAAAAAATGAGTCTCTCCTGGCTTTTTCTTCCTTTCCTATTTCCTTCCTACTTTACCTTGGCAGAGATTTATTTCTAGGCAAGAAGAGGAGTCAGGTATATGAACTGCAGTAGTGCTTATCTCCCTCTGAGGTCACTGTACTGTATGCTTTTCCTTCTGTAACAAGAAAAGAATATATTGATCATAGATGCGTGATAGTGAATGAATGTTGTTGGGGAAGCTACTTTTTTTTTGCACTCTACAAGAAGTCTTTGGAGGGAGGTCATTATTATTTCAGTTAGATGCTACAAACCAAAATGGTTTAATTTTTAGTTGCAAAGATACATAAACTTGAAAAGTGAAAATTATGCACTGTTTACTAAAATATCCCAAACTATCTTTGAATTCATTGTTAAATAAAATAAAGTTTAAAAGAAAATATGATCCTTAAATTAAATATACTGATAAATTATATTTTGCCTTAAAATATTTATTTTAAACTAAAGATACTTCCTTGATGAACCAGTAGAATATAGAAAAAAAAAATAGTGTTAAAGGTTCCAGAAGTTGCCTCAAATGATCTCTTCTCAGTTTACACTTCCATTATCACTTTCTTGATACATTTACCTCTCATCAACCCTCCAAATCTAAAAGTGGTCTCCCAATTTTTCAAAGTACAGTATATTTTGTTTCTCTTTTGCATTGTTAGAAAATATGTTATACTTTATATATAAATAGATTAGAACTCATTCTCACAAGTAGCTTTAATCATTTAATCTCCCTTCTTTGGAGATAAAGAATAAGAACAGCTCTCAGGTGACAATAGCAGTGTGTAAATGATTGCCATGTATCAAGCATCTGGGTTTTTAGTTCACCAAGTATTGTATATTTAAAATACCATTGACATATATATATTTATATAATTCACCAAGTATTGTATATTTAAAATACCATTTACATATATATATTTATATGTATATATAAATATATATATTTATATACATATATATATTTAAATTGGAGACACATAATATTCTTCATTCTTGGAATGCTTGATAATATTATAGCATAACCATAAGCTGAAATCACACTTATGATTATTACAGTAAATAATTTTAAATAACTTTGAACACATGTACTTTTAGTATTATGTAAAAATATCAACACATAATATAAACTATATAATATGTGAAAGATATCTAAAAGATAGAGTTTAGAATAAAGCCTAGGAAGAAACAAAAATAATAATAGAATTTGTATCTAGGTTGTAAGATTAAATTACTTTTAGTTTTCCATTTTATAAGTTTATTTTATAATTTTATATGATGAAGATTCTTGACTTTTTAAATTAAAAATACCTTAATTTTTAAAGATTCTTGCTACAAGTGTATAAAAACAATAAAATTGATTAATTATGGAGTTATTTTATTACTTTCCTTCTGTTTCTATTCTTCATTATATTTATCAGTCATTGAAATGTAATGTGTTGATTTTAAAAGAGAAAATAAAGTTTATATAAGCAAAAATATTAAATTATTTGTTTCAGATAAGATTCTACATATTAAATTTGGTGCAAATATATATCTTTAGTTTATAACTAATAACACTTCCTAATATTTCCCAAGTATGGTATTCTTTTACTTTATTTCTTAAAGGTAATATTTGGTCTCTATATAACACTAATTTGGGGGGATTGTTGTTTTTTAAAATACTAAATACATCTCAGAAATTGTTTTTTATCTATTTGCCTTTCCATACTCAATAAAGATATGGAGTCTGTTTTTAGATAATATTGAACTTAAGTAATATTGGTGGTAATTATATTGCAATGTTCCCTTCTTCATGATTCATAAAGATAACTACAACTTCTTCTTTAGAATTAAAAGTGTAGCATCACTAAAATATTTCTTGACATTCCAAATTTTTCGATTGCACTTAAAAAGTTTAAATATTATAAAATATACTTTATACAATTTTAGTCACAATGTTTTTATATTAGATATTTATATATTGTTCATAGTTAAAATAAGATTTGATTATAAAGTACTAAAGTCAATTTTTTGCTCTTCAAGAAAAGAGCATTTCTGTCAAGATTGAATATTTATAGTAAGTCTTTTCACATAACATCACAAAAAAGGATCTCGTGAATGATTCTACTCAAAGAAAAATGAACATATATATATATTTATATCAAGGTATATGTGTGCGTATACACATACACACACACACACACGCACATGCTTTCTGGACATATATATCATATATGTGTGTGTGTGTGTGTTGTTGTTCTTGGAATTAATATGGATTACTGCCAGCCACAAAACTCCGGTTACCAACTCATTTTTCAATTTGTATGCTAATACTTTGTAAGCACTATGGTACATATGAAAAAAGAAGGCATAATTGCAAGTCTTAATGACTTTAGACAGTGACTAGAACAAATTTTAGCTAGTGACTCTGCACAGATGTCACCTAAAACAAGGGTTATGTCCACCATAAAGGCAGTTAGATCTCATGAAAGAGGTGGGATTCCATCTGGAAAAACGTACTGAATGGTGGATATACCATGTGAAATACACTGGAAATAGAAAAGAAGATATGATACTCAGATGTAGAAATACAGAAAAGTTGTTTAATTTACAACACGCTATGATTGTTTAATTTACAAGATGAAAATGTTGATGAAGGCTTTAATTTGTCCTAATGATTTACAGTATTAAAAATATTTTGATCCAAATCTTGTTTAATAAGAGTTACTTCTAAAAAAGTTTATTAACCTGCCAAAAAGTCATATTGCTAGTTGTTTTCAGGACTGCTTGTGCAATATTCTATGCATTATACTCAATTTAATGTGAATAAGAAGATGTAAATTGCAACCTAGAGAATAATCTTTCATATTAGTGAGTTGCTGAAGCTGCTTCAATAAAGGAAGATTTTCTGAAGATAAGGTACCTAATCATTTAATTCTGAAAATGATATTTTCATAATGGGAATGAAACACAATGTAGTGGAAAGGTAACGTGTTTAAAGTCAGGCAAACTATAACAGGAAGCCTGATGATACTACCGAAAATCAGTGTGACTTTGGGTGAGTTACTAAGAGTCTCTAAACTTGAGTTTAATATGAAAATAAGCATGGTAGTTCATATCACATAAGATAGTTCTTAGTATTAAATGAAATACAAAGGTAGAATGCTTAATACATCCTGGTAGACATTCCATAAATGTTACTTTCCTTCCCACTTCCATTGCCTTCTTATATATTCAGTGATTCATTCATATGGTTTTTCATTTATGAATGCCAGACATTTCTACAATTTTATGAACACTAACACAAAAAACATAGCTTCTGTCTTCCTAGAAACTAAATTCTGTGTTTTGATTCTCATTATATGTTTTGCTAATGAATCAGACTACATAGAGACCCTCTGGAGTTTTTTTTTGTTTGTTTGTTTTTCTTTCTTTCCACTGTATAACTTGAGGCAATTGTAGAACAGGCTGTGTAAATAAGTGAATAAAACTGAATAAAAATTAAGCAGTTAAATGCCATGTGACCAACTTAAAAATATGTATTTTTGTATTTCCTCTGATATTTAACATATTAAATATTGTTTTATATAATTGTGAGTTTTAGAAGTGTAAAAATGAATGAAGGAAAGCTGTAGTAGCATTCACAATAATTGGAAATACTTTAGAAATAATTTGAATTAGAGAAATTTTATAATCAGTGATATCGTTTTTTAACAACTCAGTGACTTAAGTACAAATCTCTATAAATGTAATTCAGCTCATCATCTACAAAACCTCTCATTACTTTCTTATTTTTCTCTGAATTTATTTCTCCATAATTCTGTTTTTTTTGTTTCTTTGTTTGTTTCCTACCTTACTTTTTCTGAATCTAGATATCTCTTCATCTTATTCTCTATTCCTGTTTATCTTTTCATCTATTTCTCTCAATTTCTGGTTCTCTTTGTATCTAAATCAATATATAACTGCATTTTTGTCTCTGATTACCTTTCTTAAGATTCTTGTATTTTCCCTGTCCTCTCTCTTTTCTTGTCTCTGCGTTATCAACAAGTATTGAAGATAGTGATAAATAATAGCTGCCATAAATTAAAAAGTTACTAGGTGTAACACAACTAAGAATATACATGAAACAACCTTAATTGTGTATTATTTTTCTCATTTCAGAGTCCTGAAACTAAGGCCTGAAACTTAGAGAAGAAAATCGACCAATTAATTTTATAGTTAATAAGCAAGGAAGTGATGATGTCATGGATACTGCTATAGAATGCCCAGTACCTCCCTTTTTCTGTATATTGAGTTAATAGGCAGAATTGTAATTTCATTTGTTATTTTTTTCTGGCCCCCATTCATTTAAAGCCAGTATATATTTATTGTACTTTCTTAGAAATAGTGACAAAATAATATGTTAAAAATAGATACTCTTAATGGCCATTTGCACTACAAAAGAAAACTTGCTGAAACACAATTTTCATTGTTTTCCAGCGCTAACAGTTACTAAAGGGACTATACAGAGAAAAGGATACAGAGACAAACTTAAGGTAAAAAATGGAATCTAAGAAGAAAGTCATGGCAACTGAGAAGACAGGAGTAAGCAAATACTAAAATGGGTCACTATGAAGAAAAAAAAGTTGATATCAGTATTTCAATAGTGAGACGACAGTGGATAAGGCAGGCGATCAGAATCCGAAACCATCAAACTAGGCCAGAGCACTTGGAAAGGGAACAGTATGGTCCTAGTTTAGGAGTGACTTTTGACTTTCAGGAAAAGCAAATGCAAATCCCATTTAAAAGACAGAATCTGAAAATTAGAGCCCAAATTTCTGCTTATAAGACCAACTTAGTAAAAGTTCATTATCAAAGATCATCGAAGTCAAGAACAAATCACCAGGTGTGTGTGTGTGTGTGTGTGTGTGTGTGTGTGTGTGTGTTTCAAGCAATGTCTCCAGATTGAATTGATATTCTTGCATCTATAATGTAATATATATGATATTATTTTTATATACTTACTCTGTTTTATGTATTATTAAAAGAAAGCATCTGGCACTGGGATTAAAATAAAATTCACTTATATTTTTGAAAGTAACCACTCTCAGGTATGAGACTTTTATATTCTTTGATGTTAGAAAATATTCTTTTTAACCTGAATCTGGTTTTATACACAAGCTTAATTATACTAGCTCTTTCTACCTTAGCTTGAGTTATCAGAATGCAAAGCCTTTAGGCATAATTTGTGTCTCACACAGATGTAAATGGCTTCTAGGCTCCCCTCCTACCAACTCTGTGTGCAGATCTTACTTCTATTAGAGCCTATTAGGGCTAATTAAAGAAACAGACTTAATTTTCCTTTCAACTTTTGAATCAGTAGAAGCTCCAGGTGTTATTACTACTGAATCTCTTGTTTTACAAAATAAGAGAAACAATTAGTCTCATAAGCAACATCTTTAGATTTTAGACTATGATATACTCAGGACCAAATTTTATCAATTGGAAAGTTACATGACTATCTTTGTTAAAAAAAAAAATGAAATACTCTTTCATTTTCATTTCTTTTTTGTTAAGATTTTTAAAATGATAGATATGATTTATAAATTTGCTGTAGCTATGGAAATTTGTCTTTAGCACCAACTGATTGGAAAGAATTTGTAGCTTTTATCATGGATCATTACATTTTGAGCAACATTTTAAAACAGAAAAATAAAGAGACTTTTTAAGCAGTGATTTTAAATTGTTTTCATCACAGAGGCAAACTAAATCTGCTGCATGTAGATGAATGGTTTTATGATGATTCTGAATATCTTATTTCTTCTGCTATAGAATCAAGGTTATAGTAGTAAAATCAGAGTGAGTAAATAGGAAATTGAACTTCTCTTCTGTTTCTATAGACCAAATCTGATCACTGAAATGCAGTTACAAGGTCATGTGCAAAGATACAGTGACATTTTAATATTGACAAATAGGAGATTCTAAAATTCACTAATTATGATAAAAGACCAGTATCAAAATCTTCTAGAATATGATTTCATCCTGAACTTTATTATTATTGTATTATTATTATTTAATAAAGCTTGCATTGAATCTGTAGATTAATTTCAGGAATTTTGCCATAATAACAATATTTAGTCTTCTAATTTATAAACATGATAGTTTTCCATTATTTTGATATTTTATTTTATTATTATTTTTTTTAGGCAAGGTAACACTTGGTTGACTTCACAGATTGCAAGAAACTTGTCAGGTTACAATCCTTTATTTTTTTATTTTTTACACCTATAGCATCTGGTATTTTTATACTTTAAAAATCATTTTTAAAAATAATTAGGAATTTAAGATTTTCAATTAAGAATATTTAGTAATTTTCTTTTGCTAAATTTATTGCCAAGTATTATAATATTTTTGATATTACAGAAAGTAGAATTGTTTTCTTTTTTGGACAAGTGATTTTTATATATTGAACTTGTATTCTGTACACTCACTGACTTATTAGTCTTAACAGTGTTTGGGGGGCTTGCTTAGGATTTTCTATATGCAAGATCATATGCATCACATTATAGGGAGATAGTTTTATATCCTCCTACCTAATCAATGTCTTTGAAATTTTTTCCTGCCTAATTTCCCCACATAGTATTTCCACTACAATGTTGAAAGGAAGAGGCAAGAGTGATCTTTTTGTCTTGCTACTTACAGGGAAAACATTCATTCTCTAACCATTAATATGATATTAGCTGTGGGTTATCTATAGATGACCTTTGTTAAAATAGGGAAGTCCCTTTCTATTTCTAGTTTGTTGACTACTTAATTAGTAAAAGGCACTGTATTTTGTCAAAAACTTTTTTCTGCATCTATTAAGATAATCATGAGGATTTTATCCATTTTATAATACAATATATTACAGTGATTGATTTTAGGATGTCAACCTTTCCTTTTTACGGTAAATCCCACTTAGTCAAGACATATGCTCTTTTTGATATGTTGATGGATTTGGCTGCTAGAACTTTGTTGAGAATTTTCTGTCTATATTTTTAAAGTATATTGCTCTGTAGTTCCTTTTCTTTTGATATCTTTGTCTTGTTTTGATATCAGAGTAATACTGGCTCCATAGAATTAGTGGGGAAAAAAAATGTTTACTACTCTTATATCTTTGGAAAACTTTGTAAAGAATTGATATTAAATATATTGTGGAATTTTGGTAGAGTTTACCATTGAAGCCATCTTGGCCTGGAATTTTCATTGTGGGAATTTCCAAAATTATTAATTCAATCTCTTTACATTTTATGCACCTATTCAGATTTTCCATTTCTTCTTAGTAATTTCTTATGGTAGTTTGTATCTTTCTAGGATTTTTTTCCATTTAATCTGATATATATCTCAAATATATATATATTATATATATATATATATATGTATATATACCAAATATAGATATATTTGGCAAATGGTTGTTTATAGTATTTCCTTATAATATTTTTTGTAAGATCAGTAGAAATGTCCCTTCAATCTCGATGTTAGTAATTTAAGTCTCCTTTTTTTTGGTCAGTCAAACTAAAAGTTTGTCAATTTTGTTAATCTTTACAAAGATCTAATTTTGGTTTTATTGATTTTCATTATTGTTTTACTATTTCCCCTGTCATTTATTTCAAATGAATAATCAATTTTATATTGTTTCTTCTATTTGCTTTTTGTTAACTCCTTGTTTTATAATTTGTTCAAATAAAAAGTTAGATTATTTTTTGTTATCTTTATTTCTTTTTAATGTAGGTGTTTACAGCTATAAATTTCACCTTAAGGAACACTTTGGCTACATTCCATAATTTTGGTATGTGTGTTTTAATTTTCTTTCACATAAAGGTATTTCTGAGTTTTCCTTGTGATTTATTCACTGACTCATTAGTTGTTTAGGTCAGTTTTTATGTTTCCATATATTAATGGATTTCCCAATTTTTTTTGGTCTTGATTTCCAACTTAATTCCATGTGGTAAGAGTACATGCTTCACCTAACGCCAATCTTTTGAAATTTATTGTCTTTTGGTTTAGCATATGGTGTATCCTAAAGAATGTTCTATGTGCACTTAAGAAGAATTTGTATTCTGCTACTGTTGGGTGAAATGCTCTGTAGATGTGTCTTGGGATATTTGACTTACAGTTTTAGTCAAATCTTTTATTTTCTTTTTGCTCTTCTAGCTATTTGTTCCATGCTTTGATAAAAGTGGGATATTGATATATCCAATCGTTATTGTTAGATTTTTTTTATCTTTTCCTTCAATTCTCTCAGTTTTTGTTTTATATAACAAAGTGCATTTTAGAACTTTGTTATTAGGTGCATACATGCTTATAAATGCTATAGCTCCCCAATATTTTGAACATTTTTATAATTTAAAATGTCTTTCCTTGATTCTAGTAACAATTTTTTCTTACATTATATTTTGTCTGATAATAGAGTCACTCCAGATCTATTTGGATTATTGTTTGCATGATATATCTTTTTCTATCCTTTAGCTTTCAATGTATGTGTGCCTTTAATATAGAGCTGGTCTTTTCATCTAAAGCATGTTCCAGTACATACACATATAGTTGGATAACATTTTTTTTCCAATCTGCTAATATTCTGATTTCTTTTTAGCATTTCTTGAAATAATTTTGTTGTTATTGTTGTTAAAAACTGGATGTCCTACATAATAATAATTGGCCAGTATGAATACCAGACTCCCTTTCTTCCCTAGGTATTGTTGGTGGTGGTGATTTTATTGTGTGTGTGTGTGTGTGTGCGTTTGTGTTTGTTTAGTGACTTTCCTGAATTGATTCTGTAAGTCTATATTCCCTAACATTTATGACTTTTGAAATCTCTGCTCATTTAGCTTATTGGCTAGTTAATGATTAGATGTAAATTTCTTTATATTCTTTGAATCAATAAGTGTCCCAGACTTTGTTAAGATGCTCTATTTTTTTTTCAGTTTTTTAAAATTATTTTAAAAAATGTATTGGGTTGACATTGGTTAATAAAATTATGTAGGTTTCAAGTGTACAATTTAATAATATACAATCTATATATTGCATTGTTTTCACCACCCAAAGTCAGATCTCTTTCTGTCACCATATATTTGACCCCTTTTATTCTTATTTACTACTCCCCTCCTCCCTTTGCCTTTGATAACCATTAAACTATTGTCTGTGTCTATGAGTTTTTGTCTGTTTGTCTTGTTTGTTTGCTGCTTTCAGTTTTATATCCCACATATGAGTAAAATCATATGGTTCTTGACTTTTTCTGTATGACTTATTTTACTTAGCATGATTTGTATGGATTCACAAAAGACCCCAAATAGACAAAGCAATCCTGAGAAAAAGAATAAGGCAGATGTTATCACACTGGCTGACTTCAAATTATACTACAAAGTGCCAATAAGCAAAACACCATGGTATTGGCAGAAAAACGGACACACAGACCAATGGAACAGAATTGAAACCCAGAAATAAATCTCTGAATATATTTGCAAATAATTTTCAACAAAAAATCCAAAACCATACAATGGAGTAAAGAAAGTCTTTTCAATAAATAGTGCTGGGAAAATTGGAAAGCCACATGCAAAAGAATGAAACAAGACTGCTATTTGTTGCTGTACACCAAAATTAACTCAAAATGGATCAAAGACCTAAATATAAGACCTGAAATAATAAGTTGCATAGAAAAAACATATATACTAAACTCATGGACCTTGGATTTAGAGAGGATTTTATGAATTTGACCTCAATGGCAAGGGAAGTAAAAGCAAAACTAAATAAATGGGACTATGTTAAACTAAAAAGCTTCTGCACACCAAAAGAAACTATCAACAAGACAAAAACCAACCAAATGAATGAGAGAAGATATTTGCAAACAATATCTTTGATAAGGGGCTAATATTCAAAGAACTCATACAGCTCAACGATAAAATAACAATAATCCAATTTAAAAATGGGCAGAAGACCTGAATAGACACTTCTCCCAAGAAGACAAATAACCAACAGACACATGAAAAGATGCACAACTTCACTAGCTGTTTGGGAAATGCAAATCAAAATCATAATGAGATATCACCTCATATCTGTTAGAATTGTTATCATCAACAAGGCAAGTAACAACAAGTGTTGGAGAGGTTCTGGGGAAAAAAGAACTCTCATATTGCTGGTGGGAATGTAAATTGATATAGCCATTGTGGAAAACAGTATGGATATTCCTCAAAAAAAGTAAGAATTGAATTACTATATGACCCAGAAATCCCTCTTCTGGGTATCTACCCCCAAATTTTGAAAACATTTATCCCTAAAGATATATGCACCTCAGTGTTCACAGTAGCATTATTCATGGTGGCCGAGGCATGAAAACAACTGAGTGTCCTTTGATAGATAATTGGATAAAGAAGATATGGTACATATATACAATAGAATATTACTCAGCCATAAGAAAAAATGAAATACTGCCATTTGTGACAACATGGATAGATCCTGAGATAATTATGCTAATATTTTTTTAAAAATTTTTAATGTAAAAATGTGTTTATTCACAATCTTTGAGTTCTTTCAAAGTGCCAGAAAATTACAATAGTAGCTTATAACAAACCAAAAATAGTTCTGATGTATGCAAAGTTTAAAAATAAGCATAACACAGGGGATGTGAATACAGTTTACCTTTAAAATACTTCCAATAACATAGATACAACTTTATTTCTAATTTGGGTTCCTTTGTTCAATAGTCTGTAAGCAATTTGCAACTCTGCTTTAGCTTTTCACTTCCTGATTGCGTAGAGCCTCAAAGTCAGCCACAGCTGAAGCATCAGTGTATTCATTCTATGGGTTTCTCTGGCCAGCACAAAGCCCTGCACATGCACATGGCTGTGGGGTCAATTCAGAACATGGCCCTTCCACGTACTCAGAAGACAGATGTCTGCCTGCTCAGCAGCCACCAGGAAGGCAGTAAACAAAGGGCTCTCAGCAGTGCCTGCTGCCAAGGACATATTCTGCTGTTTCTCATGGATGTTATCTGCTCTTTCTGTTGCTCCAGTGGACACTATCTGCTCCTGTAGCACATCTTGCTCCAATCCACCTGAGAAAGCAGCTGCTCCCCCAATGAGATAACCCCTCCCTCTGCTTGTGTGAGTAAAACTCTGCTTGCTCTTGGCCAGGTACATTTTCTTGCAGCTCAAACCAGCCGCCATCAGAGCTCCTCTGCCTCGTGAGTAATAAACAACATGTCTCACCCCTTGGTCCTCTGGGTTGTTTTTTCAGAATATCCAAAGCCCAGATGCAAGTTCCAGGTCTGGAGCTCCTACGTTACACATGACCTTTAAATCCCTAGGAAAATGAGGAGCTTTTCAAAACCACTATGGACATCTTAGTCCTCATGTCTTCCCTCCCTATAATGCTTTACTTCCATAGATTGACCCAACTGATATCATTGTCATAGTTGATATAATGTTAAATAATAGCCATTAAGGTTGTCACCTTCTTCAGGGAGAAAATTTTTCCCTTTGATCAAGTTCAAAATCAGACAATCAAACTTGGGGATGAGACTTCTACAGAGTCCTGCCATACATGTCATAGTGGCAGTTCTCTGGGGATAGTGCTTTTACATTATCTGCACACTAAGCCAGGGTTACTAGGTTGCTCGTTTTCACAGCTTTCATGGATTGTGAGGCTGTTGTTTCAAAGGCTACAGTAGACATGAGGAGAGGGCGATGTGAATAGGAAAAGTTAATATGTCAAAAACTGGCTGTTCTTACAAAGATTTAACTATTACTATCGAATACCACTCTACCACTGTTGAAAGACTGGTTAAATCCAGAATTTAACTGGTTAAATACCACTGTTGAAAGACTGGTTAAATCCAGAATTCTGGAAAGCTGATTTTGACACTTTTTTGCCAATTTTGTCATAGATTTTATGGAGATGTAGAATTTTGGAGAAACTTTTTCTGCCATTCTAAAAGTCCCACCTTCCTCCTGAATCTTTTACAGGTGCATGTAGTCTTATTAATTTATGTTAGTTAATTTATGCATTTAAATGCTTTAAGGCATTCTCTCCATCTTAAAATTTAGACAGATTTTTTTTTTCCCCCTAAGGAAATGAATGCCTTAATTCTAAGACTAATTCCTCAGGTCTTCACTCAAATTGCTCTTCATCGAAAAGTATTTTTTTATAAAGGCAAAATAATATAATTATCTGCAATATGAAATAATCTGTTACTTCTATATGTATGTGTGTGTGTGTGTGTGTGTGTGTGTGTGTGTGTGTGTATTTAAGAAGATATTTTTTGAGCAATCAAAATATCCTAGAAACTGGCAAAACCATAGGGAGTAAACTATGTTGTCATTGCCTTAATGGATTTTATAATCTATATTTTTAAGTGAATTGGAAAACTTTCTGTTTAACTTTTTTTCATTTCATTGAAAGGTACAAATATGCTTACATTTTCACTTTTGATATTAAAGAAGTTTAAGATATATATATATATATCTCCTTGGAAACTAAATGTTCAGTGCATAGCAACTAGATATCATGTAATTCTTGCTGAGGCTGTTTTCTATGTCAATGTCTCAAAGTTGAATAAGATGTGACCTTTTTTCAAAGAAAGTAATCAAATTATTGCAAATTCCTCATCTTAAATTAATTATTAAAATATTAAACGTAATAATACTTTACATATAAACTCATGCTATAAGTCTCTAGGCAATTATAAAGTCAAAACATATTTACAAATTAAATACTAATATAACTCACAGAAATAATTAAATTTCAACTAGTTAATTAATTTAAACTTATGAATGATGTGCTGGAACAAAATTTCCAATAAAAGCTTGACTATATATTGATATCCACAGGACAGTATGTTTGTCAAGTTTGTCATATCTGGATTTATGAGTGACATGTGATGCTTAAATTCTCCTGTCTTTTAAAAAGTTTTTGGACTATTGTGGAAACTTAATTTGTACACCGTAATAACATCACTGAGACTTCACTTGATAGGAAAACATTATTTTTATGTCAAATTTTCACCAATCATTTCTATTTCAACCTTTTAAGTTAAAATAGGACTGCTTGTCACCAAACACAGATTCTAAAATTATGTGCTGTTTCAAGGTGAATAACCAGTGATCCATAATTCTATAATGAATAACAAATATTGAATAGAAATCATGTCCTTCTCCATGGCGTGTAATACTATAAAATTTTTTAAAGAATAAGCTCTATGTTCATCCAAGGATATAGAATGAATCATAAGAAATATTGCTAAGTGAAAATCTAATATTGAATAATGTTGTTTTATTGAATATATTACATAACAGATAAATATACTAATCATTTTGTATGCATGTATATTATATATAAACACACACATACATATAAAATATCAAGAAGGGTAAACTCCAAACTGTTAACTGTTTTTATTATTTCACTGTTAGTGAATGGAAGTGAGTGAGGGAGCTAAAAAATAACTTTTATTGATTATTTTGTGTACTTTTTTTATAATAAGATTATCTGTGTGTAATAAAAATATCTATGTGACACAGAGAAAATATGTATTTTAATTTGATGTTATTGGAAAGTTTAAGACAGGCATTAGACACAATATTTCTAAATATAAATTGATAAATAAAATTAACACTCTAGTGGGTGGTTAGGTAGTAGATAATAGCAAGGAGATTTTTGTGTCAAATGAACCTGAAGTACCAAATATCTGAATCTTAATATATGATGAAAAACAACATTTTCTAGTTTTTCAAAGTTAAGTTATAAATAAAAACAATTTAAGTTTTTATGTTTTGTTTTGTATTTTTAGAATTCAAGTCTGGTACTATAAAGACTTACTGTGTATAAATCAGAAATTGGAGCATTTAATAAATTTCAGGTAAGATAAAATCATTTTATACAAATAGATTTAAGAATCCTTAAGTTCTAACCAGACCAGTTCATATCTTATGTGATAGAATCAACTGTTTTATAAATAGCAGATAAACTCATTTTTCTATTTAATATTTTCTTAAATGACTGATGCATTCCATTACTAGCTAGATCCTATTGTCACAGAGAGAGGCCATAATCTAAGCTGGATAAATGTTCATTGTGCCTTTTTACTCAGCAAAATTCATTCCTGAGTTTTTTCCTTGAAAAATTACTACACATTTTGTTTTGAAGTAATTTGTATTATATATAATTTTTTGTTATAAAAATTTTAATAAATACAAAAAATTGAGGAATAGTAGAATAAACACCACTATACCATTTACTTAGTTTTACCTGTATTTAATTATAATACGTATTTTAATATATTGGCTTCATATTATCCATAAATATGTGAGATGTATTTTACTGTTACTGGATCACTTGAAAGTAAATTGGAACATCACAATATTCTACTACAATTTTCTAAACATGTATTTCTTACAATTAAGTACATTCTCCTAACCACTATACCATTCACAGAGGATTCCTAGTCTAAGACTTCAAAACCATGAACTGACTGAGATAGTGTTTCCAGGATACTTTAGTCCAGAAGCAGATTTAATGAAGGTGGTCTGCACAGCTCAAAATTAACAAAACAAAAATTAATTACCCAGGACTAAGTGGACTAAAAAAATGCTTATAAAACAGAACTAAAACACTCATGTATGTATCGCTTTCCAACTAACCATTAGAATTAAACAAAAATACCTTACTAAAATGATTATTGATGTTTATAAGATGATAAATTTTCAGGGAAAAACACTTAAGAGATGATTAGGTACTGTAGGTGAAACATAGAATTAGACTCAATGGTTCTTGGTTTCTTATCTTTTCAGTATAACATGATGGCAAAAATATATAAACACAATAATAATGTTTGAGCATTGTCATTTTCATGACACAAATTGCTATAGTATATCACTATGAAAAGTTATAATATTCAATAGAATTCTACTACCTTAGCACAAAGCAATGTGTAGTTTTTAGTATCACATTTAAGCTATTACTCCTTCTGCTCAATATAAAAATACTGTTTCATTAACCATTATCGTCTTTATTTATCAATAAGAATAAGAATATTTTTGAGAATATGCACATGGCATAATTTTAAATGAAAATCCTTGAAGTCAGACCAAGGATAATCAACATAATTGAGAATAAAATAGCCTATTTGAGTGAGGCAAGGTGCTGAGTAGTAACTCAGTTCTCTTAGACTTTTGTAAAGTAATCTCAAATCAAATTGGCAGCTTTCTTTCAATGTTACATACATAAAAATCTTGCTGAGTGATGAATATCATGGCTCTTTAGGTTTTTTGCACCTGCTTTGAAAGGATAGTAAAGGCTCAAATAAAATTATGGTAGGCACTTGAAGTTTCTCACCTGTGAAAGACAAAAAGCTGCAGTAAGTAAGAGTCCTTGGAGACCACTATAAAAGATTCATTTGCAAATAAGCTCAAATGCCTAAGAGAGAACTTTTAAAGTACAAAAAAATTTTGATATTTGAATTTTTTTTTATTACTATAGCAGTTATGAAAACAAATGATCTTCTTTCTCAAGGTATGTCTTCGGAAAGTCACAGTTCTGTGAAGATAATTAACATCTTAAAAAATTTTCTCTCTCAGTAAAAACTATAGGTAACTTAAAGATTAAAGAAGAAATTAGAAACCATTAGGATAGAAAAAGTTTTATCGGTTGAGGCCATTATTTTGAGTGTTTTATGAAACTCTGAGCATTTAATAAATTTATGCTCTCTCTTAGTGTTGAACATCTCATTTTTTATTGCATGTAATGTTTTTCATTGTTACCACCATCTTCACATATTTGTTATTTTATATCTTTCCAATCTGTTTTTATGCCCTCTTCCAGTCTAGTTTTCTGTGATTTTAATTCCCATTTATATACTTTTAAGCAAATTTTATTTATTTGTACTATTTATTAATATTGAATTAAATAGTAAACACATAACTATCTTCTTATATTCTGTTACTACCTCAGGAATACAAGTTCCATGATGTTATGAATCTTTCTTTTCTACTGCTTCCTTTAAAGCATCCATCATATTTATATAGAGTATTTGGAACAAATCTCATATCAAGGATATGTAGTTATATCATCACACATGGATTATCCCATTAAAAAAGATATTGAGCCTAGTCATTAGAAATGAAAAAAAAATAATAATAATACCCCTAAGACTCTGTCTTCTTTTATAGTGATGGTTGGGGATTAGACTTTTTCCACCTTGAATAAAAATAAAATGTCTTACTTGTCTTTTGTACTTTCAATATATTTCAAATATGTTTATGCATTGAACACAGGAAGTACTTAATCAGTATTAATAAATTAATGAATAAATAGACTTATGTTTCTTCTTTCCTTATTACGCCATGAAGATGCCCATTATTCAGACAGGGTCAACTTCATGTTACTCATAGATTCTGATTAACTGATATTGAGTGAAAAGAATAATAATTATAGAGTGAGCACTGACTCTTTTACACTGGATTCTTTTAACTTAATAATGCACACTTATAAATGGATACTTACTGAAATTTATATTTGTTATTAAACAGAAATTATACTCCTTATTAAAAAATACATTATTTATTTATATTAAATCAGCACAATTATAGAAGCTGATTGGCTTGATTAAAACAATAAGATACCAACAGTAAGATACCTTTGTTCTGGATAGTTAGGTTGTCATATTTACAGAAAAAAGTTGGAAATAAGAATGTCGAAAAAATTGTTCAAGAGTGATGAGTTCAAAAGAGATGGTACTATTGGGACTTTTCTGTTTAACTGGTCTTTTGCGCATTGACATAATTTGAGTTATATTTTAAGGTTTGATTATTAACTTTTTAAGTCTAGTCATTCTCTCTGGACTATGCACTGAGAATTTATCAGACACAAAACTGTCAAGTAACACTAAGAAAACACTTAGGAAATTATATATAGAATATGATTATAAGAAATTTAAAGATTTTTAACTATTATTTCATGAACTATTACTCTACAATAAAAATCTACATAAGAATTTATATTATAATGAAGTTTACTTGATAAACATAGACACCAGCAAAAAAATTAAATGACATTAACAAATGTCAGCAATGATAGACTGATAAGGCGGCTCTCCCTCCAAAAGAATGACTGGAATGTCTCAAGCAACTGACCATGGCACTCTGTCACCCAAAGAGTTCTAGACATATATTGACTGGTTATCCTTTCTCAGAAATTCAGCTTTTTAAGACCTATGAATACTTTCTCATTCTTAACAAACAAAAGTTTTTCTTTATAAAAGTATGTTCTTCAGGAAAGAAATAACACTAATTTTGCAATCTGAAGCGAGTTGTTAAAGAAACCTTTTTAAATGGTGCAGAAGGGGAATAAGAAGAACGACCAATAACAAATAACAAAGGAGCCTAGGCTTGCAGTAAGGAATTATATCTCTATGCCTGAAGTTATCAGAGCTTGGACATATTAGTTGCAGCTTTATTTAAAAATTAAAACAAACAAACAAACAAAAACCCATAAAACACTAACAAAAAACTCTTAGCCAATCTGCAGCTTCCTTGCAGGGATGGATTCAGGGGAAACATTTCAGGGCTAACTTCACTCCCACCTGCTGATCTCTTGCTGGTACCTCTTGTTAGTGCAATTGGATGCCAAAAGCAAGGCATCCCTTTGCTACATTCCATAAAAATCAATCTCTTTTCACAGAGCATGGGGGAGAAGTAGGGCCAGAGGATTTAGTGAGGCAGAGGAAATATATAGCCCATACAGACAAAACGTATTTAACTTAGTTATTCCTACGAGAGTGATCATGTAAAGCAGAACTTCCTTAGCACAAGGCTGTTCAAAACCCATTTTAGTCAGTAATTTATAGATTATCATTTAGTTTGAGTTACTTTACTAGAGGGCTAACCTCATTCACTCTGTCATTTTTTCCAAATTGCATTATTAGAAGGAAACTTTTATTTTAAGTTATAGGTGTTTTTTTTTTTTATGCCATCCTCTGTGTACTGATGAAAATTTTCACAGCTTTAGGTTAAAAAGCATTAAACACATACAAACACTCACACACACACTACATAAACCTATGGAGTCTACATATGTTTTACCCTAACATTTCGACTGGAAAAATGCTTCTTTACTGTGCTTTGTTCTCCTTTATGTGTGAGAATCTATTAATTTAATCTTTTAGTCATCAACTGCATACCTATTAATATATGCTATCATTGTAGTGACTGCATTTTAAATAGTTCAACTATAAATGAATTTGCTTTTCGTCATAATGCTTTTTCACTTTGCATTTATAATTGGCTCTGCAGTGATATTATTTCTTGGGCAAACAAGAGTCTATTGTGAATGTAAATGCAATATTTCCACTTTCACCTTCCAAACAATGGATCAAAATAATGTTGCTCTTAGAAGGATGTGAAGGAAGCATTGCCTTGTGTGTCGTGTCCCGAAATTGTTACCAGCTCACAAATGCTGCTGTTACTGTCATAGTAAGTATTAAATACATCCAACGTTATTGCATATTCAGTGATATTTTTCTAAGTGAGAATATGTCTCTAAAGTTAACATGCTTAGAATTAACTGTTTGAGCCAACGAAATCTAAATATTCCCCATTGAGCATTAAAACACTCACTTCTTAAATCTAAGCTCTAAGTTACCTATGTTAATAAAAATACACATAATCAAACAAATGAGTAATCCATAAATTATTACATTTTGTTTTGAAATAGGGCAAGTGGTAAATAAAAATTATCTAGCAATCTAAAACAGACTGAAATCAAGCATAGTGAGTTAACCATTTTAATTTGGTCATGTGAATAAAGTAAGTGACTTATTCAGTTTTTCAATTCATCTAATAATTGCTTTTTAATAATTCTGTTATAGTCTAAGACATGTATTTTTCCTAATTCCTGCCTCATGCAAATCTGTGGTTTATTTTAAATGCATGTGGCTTTTTAATTTAGAAATCATATTTATTGACTAAACTTAGTGTTTATGACATTAACTAGACCTATGTTGATATAATAATAATAGTAGTAGCAAGCATTTATTAGAAAGAGCACTAAGTATTTCCAATAATTATTTCATTTACTTTTTGCAAAAATAATAGTAGAGCAATGATGTTAAAAAGTCAGAAGGACACCTTAATAGTTTACCGAAATACAGAGTGGCCATGCCACTAACTGCTGAAAAAGAAACACACAAAAATAAAAACTGCCTGATACAAACAATTTATAACAGGCCATTTACTTTTACTTTATATAATTCCATGATACAAAAGTTTACTAAATGAAGTTTCCAAGAATTAGAAAGATTTTCTTTATCAGTGAAGTTATTTATGACACAGACATATTTGTGAATTTGTGTTAGCTTTATTATTCTTTGCTTTTAGATATCTGCAGATATAGGGCTACTCATAATTCATGTTTTTTATCATACTTAACAACACACAGTTTTCTACAAATATGGCATATCAAAGGGATTTCCCATTCGTCTTAACTTTTCCAGCTCCTTCTTCATGGTAAAGCTGTCTAGGAAAGCAAAGCCCCCTTTAGCCCTTGAACTATGCTCCCATTTCTCTAAACAAGGAATGGATATTTTTCTTCCCAGGTGTGCTGTCTCCTTTAGATAATTTTCTGCCAGGCATCTCTGAAATAGGAACCTGTAGGAGTTCTCTCTAGCCTGCTTGCAACTCTCTTTCATCTTGTTCTATTAGAGATGGATTTTGTATATCACTCACATTCCTTGTGGTATCTGACGATTTATGAGACAAGGGGACATTCCATTTATACTCTACAATGTAACTACTATAAATAAGGTTTTTTGTTGTTATTTTGTACTGAGTCAAAAAAAACTAGGTCAGTGCATTGAGGCTAAATAAAAATAAAGGAAAAATAAATGTCTGTGCATAGTGCAGAAAGTATTGTTTATTATATAGCTTTTTATAGCAAAATCATTTTCAAATATGTAAACTAGAGATATCTAATTAGAGAAATTGGAGGGGGAGGAGAAGACTCCCTGAGTTGTAGCCAGAGGCGGCCCAGAGACAATGCCAAGTAGGTCCAAGTTATATGTAACTGTGTTATTTGTGTTAATATACACAGTATAATTTCGGTTGTTTATTGAACAAATAATTTTATCTAGATATTTTTGCATGGCACTAGCAAGGTAAAATAGAGAATATAAAAGTGAAAACATATAGTCTTTAATCTTTATGAGCTTGCAATTGGTAGGAGGGATGAACTAATTTTTGTGAAAAGCATAAATTCCTTATTTAAATAGAAAAATGATATATTGTGTTAGATGAATTTGAGGATGGAGGGAATGCTTTATTAAAAAGTTTGTTCTTGAGGGTAGAAATTACTAAAAGAAGGAAAGATTGAATATATTCCAGAAAGAAGAAAGAGCATGGATGATGAGAAAACACACAGTGCACATGTGAAAAGAAAGTAAATAAATTTCACTAAAGTTTAGAACATACAAAAGGCATTAGTTGGATAGAAGCTAGAATAGGTAAAACCTTAAAATACTAGGCAAAGTCATTTTGTCCTTTTTCCTAAGCCAATGTAAAAAAAAAAAGTTATAAAAATGCAAAGATAATACAAATATAATTTTAATTAATGAGATGACTGATTAAGTTTTTCTTAGAACAATTTTGTTTCCAAAATATTTGTTTTCTTTTGAAAATGTTTGAAATAAAATAGATCTGAAAATACCTGAAGTGTATGGTTTTACTATTCACAGAATAACAAATTCCAGACAGGTGTAATTCTAAGAATTATAATTTGTTCTGTTTTCTACAGATCGATGAGAAAAATATACGTTTCAACCCTTTTGCTATGTTACCATTTGAAGATATATATAAAAATTCTTAAGGTTTTATTCTGTTGGTGTTTTCATTAGGAATTTTAAATAAGTAATTAGCAAAATTCTGTACTTGCTGCACAAAAGTTACATAATGGTGAATTTTCAGTGAAGCTAATAAAATTTAAACTTTGGGCTTTTCACTTGCGTGAGCAACTTTCAAAGACCCAAGAAGGGCTCTGAATATTTGTATATACAGTAATAAATTTTTGCAAAGTTTACCAAAGTAATATTTTAAATGGAATTGCTAAAGACTAGTACCAAAACGATTTATCTTACCATTTGCCATCTTTTCTCTCATACTGGACTATGCATGGTCATTTTTGGGGTCTCACTGAGGGAATGTTGAGTTGGGGTATATTTTACTTTTGTTTTAGTAGGATATAATTCTGGTTTTGCAATGTGTGGCTGGCCATTTACATGTTAGGAATTGCCCTTCACTGTGTTGACGCATCCAGCATTGTGATACAGGGCCAAAGAAATCCACCATGCAATAAGTCAACGGTACCGGTCAACATATTTTGTATAAAGTTGTCCTAGTTGAGCTATATAAATTGTAAGTATACTAATTTATTCCACTGATCTTTAGAATTAATGTTCTCTCCTGTCTGATTATATTTGTAATTCAATTTTTACCATTGTACAAGATGCATAATTGCTGATAGAGATTAGATAGATAGATGATAGATAGCTGGATAGATAACTTGGGGGTGGTTGAGAAATTGCATTAAATGGAAATCATCAAAATTCATGGGTTTGTATGGCATAAGCCACATTCAATACTTCAAATAATGAATGTACCTGTATGTAAATTTGCATAGTATATGTGTCTCAATGTATCAGATTGTATTTTAGCAGATTCCATGTGTTTTCCTGACAAAATTTGATTGTACCAAAAGAAATGGCATGAAAAAATTGCTTCTGCTGTTTCAAAATGGCCTGAAGAAACAAATTTTATATGATAAAACTCCTATATATATAAATAAATACATCAATGTTGATAATATTAATTTGAATGTGCATTTTTGTAGCTTAATACATAGTGGCAAATTGTAAAATGCTTTGAACTATTTTTATGTATTCTTTAATTTCAGAATAATTTTAAATATTTTTTTCACAATAGTTTATCCTATAATACTTAAAATATAACATAAAGAAAGCATCCTAGGTAAAGCCAAAAATGTTAAAAGAAAGGCTGCCAGAAGCACCCAATTATCAAACATTTACTGATTTTGTTAGTAGGTTTTTAGCAGGCAGTTAACTTGATTTGACTCAAACTGAAAACTGTCTTGTGAAGAAGTTCAAACCGAAGTTGTTATTTAATTTTTAGCTGCTTATTGTATCCCCATATATGTGTGAGCATAGGATAAAACAGATATTTAGTTAGTGTTAATTCACAGATTTTGTGGCTTGCCATTGGCTCACTCTTTCCTAAGATTTTTCTCTCACTGTTCATCTCTATAGTTGTCCCAAACTCTGTACTCTTCATTGCAGAAAGACTTTATATTTTCTTTTGAAGATTTAGCCATTCATGTAGCACTGCCAGCAGCCTGCCTCAGGTTAAAAGTCATAAAAACTAGAAACTCACTCAGAGACATTCCCTTTGTCCAAGTGCCAACCAGAACCTCTTTGCCTTTGTTCACTCTCCAGTATCTTCGGGTAGTTGTTTTCAGTATTTAATCTAGAGTTTATCTGTTATCTGCAAAATGTTGTTCGTGTAGAAGCTTTCTAGGCCAAAATCTAAGTGTTGATTCTTCCCAGCCTTTTCATTAAGACCACATCAGGTTTTTGATTCCTCAGATCTAACAGATTATGGAAAATTCCATTCTATCCTTCATAGGTTTTGAGGTTAGCTTTTAGAGTCTCATCCTGCACATTTTCACAATCTGATCATGTCTCGAGAGACTCATGCTTGTGTGACCAGCACTTTCTGAGTCCCCTGCCTTCTGAAATCACATGATGGATGATTTCATTTTGTCTTGTTGGCCTCATGTGCCATCCTAAAATTCATAAAATGTGCAGGAGTAAATTCAACCTGTTTTTCTTTTTCTTTTCTTTTTTATTTTTAAGCTTGATAGTTTAAATTCTAAACTGTTAACTTAGTCCCAGGTAACTTTGTAGATTTCAGTGTTTCCTCCCCACCCCAACCCCCCAGTAGAGACTGTCTTACTGGGCAAATTTAATTATCATACTACATAGAGAATTGATAAATTCCCACATGGGAGAAAATGTCTGCTGATAATCAAATAAATTATGAAAACTTCTTCCTTCTCTGGTAGTTTGATTACATTTTAGTTGATTGAATTTTAGTCCATTGTCTTACTCATTATTTCCAGTTTTCTGATGATTTTAAACATTGACTCTGTCAATATCCATTCATGAAAGTAACTCTCAGCAAAATAGGAATAAAGACTTGATAAAGACTATCTTTAAAAACCTACAACTAACACAACTAACATCATCCTTAACGTTGAGAAACTAGGTGCTTTCCTCTAAGAGCAGAAACAAGGAAAGGATGTCCCCTTTCCCACTGCTATTCAACATTATACTGGAAGTTCTAGTTAATGAAATAAGAGAAGAAAAATAACAAAAAGTACAGATAGTGGAAAGGCAGAAATAAAACTGTCTTTGTATGGATTACATGATTGTGTAGAAAATCTTAATGAACCCACAAAAAGTTCTTGAAACTAAAGATCAATGATTGCAAAGTTGCAAAAGCACATAAAACAAATAAAGCACATAAACAAAGTCAATTGCTTTCCTAAATATCAGCTACAAGCAATTGGAATTTGAAATTAAAAAAAAAAAAACACATTAGCACCATAAAAATAAAATATATAGGTATAAATCTAACAAAACATGTACAAAATAGATATAAAAAATTACAAAACAATAATGGAAGGAATCAAAGAAGATATACATAAATGAAGAGATATTCCATGTTCATGGATGATGTTAAAATACCAGTTCTTCTCAAATTTATTTATAAATTCAACACGAACCCAACACTCTCAGAAATTTTATGTATATCTACAAATTGAGTCTAAAGTTTATAGAGAAATGAAAAAGACCCAGAATAATCAGCACAATATTTAAGAAGAACAAAATCAAAGAACTGATACTACCCAACTTCAAGGCTTACTAGAAAGTTATAGTAATCAAGACAGTGTGGTATTGATGAAAGAATACACAAATCCATAGAACAGAATAGAGAGTCTAGAAATCGAATTACATCAATATAGTTGACCAATCTTTGCAAAAGAAGCAAAGACAATCAATTGGAAAAAGTAGTCTTTTCACTAATTGGTAGTGGAACACTTGGACATCTAAATGCAAAAAAATTAATCTAGACATTGACTTTACACCTTTCATAGAAATTAATTCAAAATGAATTTTTGACTAAGTTTAAAACACAAACTATAAAACTTCTGGAATAAAACAAAGGAGAAAATCTAGGTAACCTCTGGCTCAGCAATGAGTTTTTAACTAGAATACAAAAAGTATGATGATGAAAGAAAAAATGATTATTTGGGCCTCATTAAAATAAAAAAAAAGTATGCTCTGTGAAAGATAGTGTTAAGAGAATAATAAGACAAGTAACAAACTGAGAAAATTGTTTGTAAAACACATATATAATAAAGGACTTGTATAAAAAATATACCAAAAAAAAAAAATCCCCTTAAAACACAACAGTATGAAAATAAGTGACCTCATTAAAACATTGGCAAAATATCTGACTGGACATCTCAGCAAAGAACATATACAGATATTAAATAATCACAGAAACTGTTCTCAGCATCATACATTGTTCAGAAATTGCAAATTAAATAACAGTGAGATACCACTACATATTTTTGAGAATAGCTAAAATCCAAAACACTGACAACATCAAATGCCAGTGAAGATGTGGAGAAACAAGAACTCTCATTTGTTGCTAGTAGAAATGCAAAACGTTTTGCCACTTTAAAAGACAATTTGGTGGTTACTTGCACGTTAAACATACTTTTACCATACAATCCAGCGATCATGCTCACTGGTATTTACCCAAATGAGTTAAGAACATATGTACACAACTGGTGCTGCTTTATTCATATTGGCCAAAATCTAGAAGCTATCAAGATGTCCTTCAATAGATGAATGGGTAAACAAACTACGTACATCTACATAATGGAATATTATTCATCAATAAAAAAAGAGCTATCAAGACATACAAAGATATGGCAAAAACTTGAGTAAATTGCTAAATAAAAAAAAAAGCCAACCTGAAAATGCTGCATACTGTATGGTTAGAATTATGTAGTATAAAGGAAAAGGCAAAACTATGGTGACAGTTAAATATCAATGTTTGTTCAGGGCTGAGGGAAGAGATAAACAATGAATACAGGGAATTTTTAGAGTAGTGAAATTATTTAATGATTGATACATGATACTATGCATCAGGTAAAACCCATAGAACTGTATGACATCAAGAGTGAATCTTAATGTAAACTATAGATAATAGTTAATAATAATATATCAATATTTGTTCATTAATTTTATAAATGCACCAATTCAAGATGTTAATAATAAGGGAAACTGGGTAGATGCGAGAGTATAAGAACTTTCTTTTTTTTGGCCAATTGCTCTGTAAATCTAAAACTGCTCTGGAAACAAAATTTGTTAATTAAAAAAAAAACACATAGTAAATACAAAAAATTAATTTCTGCAATTTATCGGGTTTTTTTTTTCTATTTTTATCAGAAGTGCTTACTTGTCACAGTCTACTACATCTTACTACTGAGTGGAAGTATCAAATATGAGAACTTTTAAAAGTAATATTTGAATAAGTTTTCCTATAAAGATTTTTAGGACTTATTGTCTGTAAACTAAACTGCTTGTGGACAAGTACCATGTAAGAACTCTTCACAAAATGAGAATAGACATTTTGGGCAACTGACTGTTTCACTATTAAAATTCTTATTGCATGATAGAACCTATGAAATAACTTCATTCAGTGAAAAGAGCATTAGGCCATGAATCTAGTTGTGTCTTTAATACCTGAATCTGAAGTTACACAATTTATAATATGTAGCATGAGACATGATTTAACAGTAGTACTTTATAGTATTTTTAATATACTTTAGTTTTTGGAACAGTTAGATTTACAGAAAAATTTAGAAGAGTGTACAGAGTTCTCATAAAACCTGTACAAAATTCCCCCTAATATCAGCATCTTACATTAGTATGTTACATTTGTTATAATCAATTAACTAATAGATTGATGCATTATCATTAACTAAAGTTCACAGACTAGTCAGATGTCCTTAATTCTTACCTAATTTCCTTTTATTGTTCTAGGATTCCACCCAACATTCATTATATCTAGTTGTCATGCCTTCTTGGTTTCCTGTTGTAGGTGATATTTTCTCAGACTTTGTTTTTATCTCTGACCTTGACAGTTTTGAAAAGTACTCATCAGATGTTTTGTATGAGATACCTCAATTGGAGTTTGTCTAATGTTTTTTGTTTGTTTGTTTGTTTTTCCTCATTGCTATACTTAGATTATGTGAGGAAGATCAGAGATGTAAATTGCCATAATCACCACATCTTATCGGGCAAACATACTATCAACATTACTTATAATTGTTGATGTTGGCTTTTATCACCTACCTGCAGTAGTATTTGTTAGGTTTCTCCACTGTAATTTTCTCCTTTACTCTTACCTTTTCCACACTGTTCTCTTTGGAAGGAAGTAACTGTGTACCACTTGGACTTAAGGAGTAGAGCTATGCTTAACCTCCTTGAGGATCAAGTATCTATATGAATTATTTTGAATTCTGCTGCATAAAAGATTTGTCTTTCCTCACTCTTCCATTATTTTTCAATCATTTATTTATATCAGCATACAGACTCATGGATATTTATTATATAAGTATGATTATAATCCAATGCTTCTTTATTTAATTTTTTGATCAATTTTTTACAGCTTTGATTATTGAGAGCTCTTTCACTTGGCTCTTGTGCCCCTTTGACACATTCCCATCAATGTGATCTGTTTTTGAGTACTTCTTTTTATCTTCTGGCACTACGAGATGCTTCAAACTCACATTGTATATTTCCTACCCCAATCCTAGAATCAGCCATTTTTCTAAGGAGCTGTGGTACCTATTATTGGGAATGGTATAATAAACCAAGATCTGGGTGCTAGAAATGCTCATTAAGGCCAGTCATCTATAGTGTTTTTATATAAATAAGAAAAAATATGCTGAGTCTTATTACTCATCAAAATTATATACTAAGAGAAGGAAAAATCAAAATTTAAACTCATGAATAAGGCAAAATAAGGTATGGAGTAGCTAGTTGAAAGAGATTTTATAGAAAATCCTTTATCTAATGAATGGCAACTGAGGATTTATTTGGTTCTGTAGTTAGTTGATTAGTTGGTTTGGGTTCATCTTAGAAGCAGAGGGCTGGAGCAACCCTTGGGGACAGTGACATAAAGGCAACACTCACCTAGAATTACAGAATCATATTCTGCATGTATAATATTTCTAAGATGACCCATTTTGCCACTAATTCTGTCTCTAGGTACCTAAAAATAGAATTACATATAAGATGGAATTCTAAGAGTCTATCATATCGCCCTAATCATGGCATTTTTGATGCTGATTTTTGACCTACCTTATCTGCTTTTAAACAAAGAAGCCTTTGTTCCTGGAGATTATTATGACCCTTTTATTCACATTTAAAATGTGAATAATTAACACATGATACACAATTAATAAGGAATGTATTTAAAAAATGTATTACTAATAGATTTATTTAGAAAATAAGCAGTGTTGGTTAACCTTTTATGGATTATTAACTACAAAGTTATTTTCCATTCTTAATGATAACTAATGTTAGAGATAAAAGAGTTATTTCCTAAAGCAACTTTCATTAAAATTTGTTATAAGAAAATGACTGCTGTATCACAATTTCTAACTCCGGAAACCACAAAAATTGACTAACAAAAATAAGAACTCACAATTGGAGAAAAATAAACTAAAAATAAACTGAAGGTGTCTAAAAGTACATACTCTAAAATTAGTACTTGTTTAAAAGTTAGTAGAAGAATGAATGTTTCTGATGAAATTTATATCTATGAAATGTGACCCAGAAATAATAGTTTTCTTTAGATTAATAGACCAAACATAATATTCATGATGATATAAACTATAACTTGTAAAAATTTTCATGAACCAAAATTGGTTATTAAAAATTAATTTAAAAGTTAACATGGCAAATAAGTGATCTCAAATAAGTGATCCCAAATAATTTTTAAGAAAAAAAGTATATAGAGATAATTATTTTGATTTAATGGATTTAGCTGCAAAAGAACCCTAAATTTTCCCCCAATATTATAAAATATTTGCATTATTTTGATAAAATATTGGTTTACATATATCTCTAAACATTTTGGGGAAATAAAATAGTAAAGTCAGTAAGTCCACTAAACATGAAAACATCAGATTTTGTAACATTCAATATTCATTTTTTTAGGGTGAATTTCTATTAAATTTATTTTCTTTCTTTTTTTAAATTTATTTTTTATGGCGACATTGGTTAATGCAATCCAATAAGGTTCAGCTGCACACTTTAACAGTAATGCATATATATATTTACATTGTTGTATGGGAGGTGAATATATGTTCACCTCCTATAGTTAGATTTCTTTCTGTCACCACATATATCTATAATCAACAGGACAAGTAATAACAAATGCTGGAGAGGATGCAGAGAAAAAGGAACCCTCATACACTGCTAGTAGGACTACAAATTGGCACAGCCACTATGGAAAACAGTATAGAGGTTTCTCAAAAATGTAAAAATTGATCTACCATATGATCCATCAATCCCTCTACTGAGTATTTACTCCAAAGTCTCAAAAATCCATATCTGAAAATATATTTGCACACCAAAATGTTCATAGCAGCATTATTCACAGTGGCCAGGACATGGAAGCAAACAAAGTGTCCTACGATAGATGATTGGCTAAAGAAGCTGTGGTGCATATATCCAATGGAATATTACTCAGCCATAAGAAGAGATGAAATACTGTCATTTGCAACAACATGGATGGACCTCGAGATAATCTTGCTAAGCGAAATAAGCCAGACAGAAATATCGAATATCACAAGATATCACTTATATGTGGCCTATAAACCTAAAAGCAACAAATGAACAGGACAAACAGTGCTATATTCAGTGCTGTCTAGAAGTCAACAAAAAATCCACTAGTTTAGATCATCTGAATTTTGGGTTCTAGAGTACCAACATCTATTTTAAAGGTATCAAAAAAGGAAGAAAATTGAATTAAATTTCTTTTAAGAAATTTAGTATGAGTCTTCTAGGAGTCACTTTTAGAATGAAAGTAAATACGAATTGTGGTGAATCTCTTTTACATGTCATAAAGAATAAAATGAAACCAGGGAAGGGTATTGAAACAAATAAGTGAAGATGAAATTATTTCAGATATGGGTGAATTGAAACCAGCTTTATTAAACTTATAGACAGAACCTAGTTTCATCCAACAATATTGCATGGTGTTTCATTATTTTTTCAAGACATTATAAAGTTGTAATGTATTTTTTATTATGCAGATGTTTAGAAACAGATGTGGAACCCCTTAAGTATTGAAAAAGAAATTAAAATATGCCTGCATATATTTTTGTGATTTATTCATTCTTAAATAGTGGAAAGTCAAAAATAATAATTTTATAAAAAGTTTATCCTGTAACATAAATTTCTCTATGGGGCATCCATAGAGAAATCATTATTTACAAATGCCACTGATTCGTGTTTTCATTCAACATAATGTCTTCTATTAATTTCTGTGTGTACTATGTACCTTGATTTAGTTACTGATTTAACAGATTTAGTTACTGATTTAATTTTTAGCATAAAAACTATGTACATAATATATTAAAGGATCCTTTCTCTCTACTCTTTCAAAAAATGTAAGCTTTTAAGTGAATATTTATTCATTCTTGTTGTTGCCAGTTCAAACAAGTTTATTTTCCTATTGAAATGCTAGCACATGTAATACACAGGCCTATAGGTGTAGGCTTAATATTGAGGTAGAAAAAGAGTAGTATTCTCTTGAGCTATTATCAGAAAAAGGAGAATTATTTTCAGAGTACTCAGAATAATAATCTACCTCTATAATAAAGATAATTTTATTTTAAGGGAATTTATTTTTTGGCAGTGGTTTCACAGAGCCATATGGATAGCTTTATTTTCTTTTTGGCTTCAACTACAGTTGTTTCCTTTTTCCCCTTAAGGATTCCTTAGATGTCTTGTTTATAATATTTCAAACAGTTTTGGGTCCTGCGTGCTACTGCAACACTATGGCATTGACAATAACTAAAAGTTTTCTCACCTTGGAATGGCAGGCAAGTCTGAATATATATTCACGTTCTAATGAATCTACAATCATGTTTATGTTCCAGCTGTTTGCTTTTCCTCAGCTGCTATGATATATTTGGCTCTGAATTTTCTCTTGCTTTTTATTAACTCTCTTGGAAAAAGAAAAGAAATAAAAAATCCACAGAATATGAAAAGAGCCTTTTGATAAATGCAAAATTCTGACATTATAAATTTTCGAATACATATGCATCATGATGAAACAATATTCTATGCATATGAAATAAATCAAGTACATTTATTTTAATATTCTAACTTATTTTAGATAGAGATTTTAGTAAATATGCAATATGTTGACTGCAAATAATAAAACCGATTAACATAAGGTACATTAAACATCTTGTTTTTTTAATAACATCTCACAATCAAAGCTTTCCTAGTTTAAACAGATTCTGTATTTTCCTTGTTCTATTTTCCACTGAGTATACTTTAATTTTCTGATTTCAACATAATACAGAGTTTCATAAAGTTGCTAATGTTCTTAGAGGAACATGTAAAAACTAAATAGATACATTTTAGTGTGTTTAGAATTTAAATTAAAAAAATAAAATAAAGGTATTCGTTTATTAGACTATTTTCTGAAGATTAGAAAAACGTCTGTCACCTTTAAACTAAAACAAGCCTGTGACCTACATGTCAGTTATTTGCAATGTGCAAATGTAAGTGTAATTTGCTCAGATTCTCACCTAGCCCATGGATTGTGGAAGTGTCAACAACATACTCCAGATTTCAGTAAATTCTTGGAGTCTAATATTTTCAGTGCTTCTTCAGCCTCTAAAACATTAATGACTGAAGAAACACAGCAAGACGAAGAATATTTTATTGCAATAGATGTCCTTAATAATTTGGCAGCTGTGGTATAGTGTACATTCAATGACTGTCTTCTTAGTTCTCTGGTCAGTAAAACACTCTTCCCAACACAAAAGGAAAAATAAGAAATGGTTCTAAGTTGTTGGCCTACCCAAGCCGCTTCTAGTGGCTTTTCCATACAAAAAGCCTGTCTTGGCTCATGCTGTGAACTTTCCTAAAATCTCTTAAGAGTTTACAAACCCCAAACAAGCATCATCTGGCCTCAGTGTACCCCGTGCCTCTTGCTAAGCAGTCTGAAACCCAGCACTTGCAGCAGCCAGCATAAGTTTGCATTAGCCCTCCTAGACACCTCTAAGCCTAGCACAAATGGCAACCACCTACAGATCTCTTTGTAGCTCATATCAAGTGGCCCCAGGCAGAATACAGGCAGCAGCTGACCGTGGCCTGCACCAGAGGCACCCCTGACCCCTACCAAAGGGTCCCAGAACAAACATACCCTGTAGCCAGCTTCAGACTACACCAGAGCACTACTCAACCACTTTTACAAGTGACACATCTAATAGGCAGAGTTCACAGGCACCAGAGCCCCACTAAAGCAAATCTTGTTCCATAGGATCACTCGTGAACAACAGCTCCTCTACTGTAGTCATGGCCAGTCCTCATGACCAATTGGCCTAACGGTCAACCCCTCCCACTGAAAAGCCAACAGCAATTAAGGTTCAGCTACAACAGGGGGGAACACACACACCCACACAAGGAACACACCTGGAGTATGCGGTTCATTGACCAAGGACACTGCACCACTGGACCCCACAAGACACCTACTGCATAAGGACAGTCTATAAAGACCAGTAGATGTAGCAGCCCTATGTAAAACATAGAAACAAACAGGGAGGCAGCCAAAATGAGGAGACATAGAAACACGTTAAAAATAAAAGATCAGAACAAAACTCCAGAAAAAAGAACTAAATGAAATAGAGGCAAGCAATCAAAAAGATGTAAGTTGGCTAAATGGATAAGAAAACAAGACCTTTATAAAAGGTTCCTATAAGAAACTCACTTCAGACCAAAAGATACACACAGATTGAAAATAAAGGGATGGAAAACGATATTTCATGAAAATGGAAATGAAGAAACAAAAAGCTGGGGATAGCAGTACTTATACCAGACAAAATAGACTTTAAAACAAAAGCTATAACTAGAGACAAAAGGTAATCTAGTTATTCCTTTCTGAGTATTTATCCGAAGAAGCCCAAAACACTAATTTGAAAAGACATATGCATCCATATGTTCATTGCAGTGTTATTTATAATAGCCAAGATGTGTAGGCAACCTAAGTGTTCATCAATAGATGAATTGATAAGGAAGTGGTATATACATACAAAACAGAATGAAAATAAAAAAGAATGAAATCTTGCCATCTGCAACAACATGGATGAACCTAGAGGGTATTATACTGAGCAAAATAAGTCAAAGAAAGACAAATACCATATGATTTCACTTACATGTGGGATCTAAAGAACAAAATATACAAGCAAAACAGAACATTTTGATGATTGCCAGATGGTGAGGTATTAAGGGGTGGATGAAGAGGGGAAGAGATTAAGAGCTACAAATTGGTAGTTACAAAATAGCCATAGGAATGTAAAATATAGCATAAGGAATATAATTAATAATATTGTAATAACTATGTATAGTGTCAGATGGGTACTAAATTTATCTGAGTGACCATTTCATAAGTTATATAAATGTCTAATCACTATGTTGTACACATGAAACTAATATAATATTGTATACCAACTGTAATTAAAAAATATTTTTAAAAAATCATTGATTTCGAGAGTGTTTAATGAATATCTGCTAAAGATAATATTTTACTATATCCCAAGAGTTCAGCAGAGAGAATAGAATAGAATAATGAATTTTCTTTCCTCATACAATTTTATTTATTTTGTTTCATATATTGTGAAGAGGCAAGAGTTGATATTACTTAATAAACTATCCATTGACTTGGCTTTTTGTTTAAAACAAATTTGTTATTACATTTCACTTTCCAAATGTGTAATCTGAATTCTTTGACTTCATTTACATATTTCTAATTTTGAAATCACCACATAAACTTTGAAGATAAAGGTGCCATGTATAATAAATATTCAATTACAACATTTGTTTTATAATATAGTCTGACTTTACATAAATTTATGATTATTTAGTTGGGATAGATTTCTAAAAAGAGGTAATTTAAAATATTTTGACACTTAAGGCTAATTTTCCATAAAAGTGATTATTTGACATATTTTTACTAGTATTGTGCAAGATGCCCATCTTATCATTTCCAGTCTCTTATTCATATAATTTTAATCTTTTGTTAATTTAAAATTAAAAAAAAACTTCACTGTAATTTTTAAAATATAATAATTATTTGGTTGGTTGATATATTTTCATATGGTATAGAATTTATTTTTTTATTCTTTATTATCTACTTTATTATTGTTAAAATGTAATACATTCATCTTTTTTAAAGAATAGAATGGCTCTAACAAAATATAGCCATCTCCTGCTACCGCAATCTTCCAATTCCTATTACTGCTCTCCCAGGCAATTTCTTTTAACTTTTTAAGGTCATTTTTCTGTTAGTTATGACTCTATATCAAATTAATATGCTTTCTAATATGTGCTTGAGATTACTTTATTACTTTACTATTCTAATAGATGAGAACTTAGCTCATTTATTTCATCTTGCAACTTTTCTCCTCCCAACCATCCTCCTATAATATTTATATCTCTATTTTCTCTATTGATTGCTTTAAAATTTTAATAATGTTACATTTATATTTTTACTCCTATCAACTCTCATTTGATTCCTTATTTTGAAAGATAAAGGTACCGTGAACATTACTCTTTTCTTAAGCTTTGCCCTCTTAATATCTGCAATCTATATTTTAATGTTGTTTTCTAGGTTGGTGATTTACAACATCCCTTTAAACACGGCATAACAATATCTTTAGTTTTGGTCTAAAGGTAAGAAAAACTAAACAGCATTTACATTAATCTATGTAAAAGTTTCACTGTGGATCCAAGTAATACATTTTAGAAATAAATACTTTGTTATACATTTTTTAAAGTTACTAATTTATTTTCATTTTTTATGAAATATATGTCTACATATTAGTCAATTATTTCCCCAAAATTTCCAACTAATGAAGTCCATTGAATTTTCTTTATTGCCTGAAATCACCCACACTTCACCCTTTATTTTTCTGCTCCAATATGTTATTAACTTTCTCAGTCAATTAGCTACCATTCTGTGATGCTTTTCGAGTTTGCTTCCACACTTTTCTGGATCCTAGTCTTCTCTTTTCATGAGTCATCCCTTCATTTACTGCAGCTTGTCCTCACTATCTATGTGCAACAAGTTTATGGGATAAAATGTTTTGAATTCTTTTAAGTCTTAAAAATGCACTTATTTTATCCAGAAAATTGACTTAGTTATATATAACATTTAAAGCATAATAATGACAATACCTAACACTTACTGAGCTTTTACTATCTTCTAGGCACTGTTATAATTTCTTTACCTGTGTTAACTCATTTAATCTTAAAAAACACTTTATGAAGTTAGTACTATTGTCACAATTATAAGGTGTATGAACACAAAGTTTCAGTAACTCAGTAATGTTCACATAGCTAATAAATGATGTGGGCAAACAATAGAAGTGTTATTACAGAAACGAATTCTCTAAACATTGTATATAATGTCTCTAATTCTAGATGTCTTAGTTCCCACCTGTTACATCACCTCCTAAGGCAGAGATGGATAGAGGAAAGTTAAAAAGAGCACCTTGCTTAAACAGGTCCTTCCTAATAATGGCCATACAAATGTGTTCACATAGTCAGGCATTTTGCATGATTTGAAAAAGTAAGACACTACTTATCCACATCCATTTAACACTTACATGTATTTCTACTCCATTAATTTTATTTATGATGTTTTGATCCTCATTTTAAATTTAATAACAACATGTGCACTCTCAAAAATTACAGTGAGGCTATCCAATGCTCTAGGACAATGAACAAACTCCAAAATGGAAGAAATTAAACCTTTGAATGTCAGTAAATAAAGCAATCTAAACAGAAGTGAAATACCCAAATACACTACAGATTTTAATTTTGTTTTAGAGATAGTAGAAAGCCATAAGAGAATTTGTTCCAGTGAATCAAATGGTCAAATTTCTAATTCAGAAAACTTATTCTAGAAGCATAACAAAGGTCGAATGTGTGTGGGAATACAATTAAATTATGGGAAAAATATTGATAGGTAATTGAAAGAGGACAGAACCTCTAACTCAAATAGTATAAATAGGAATGGAGAAGAGGGTGGGGTGGAGAGGGGGTGAGAGAGAGAGAGAGAGATGAGAGAGAGAGAGAGAGAAGTATGAGAGCTATTATAGATATAGACATAATAGCAGCTGATAACTGATTTAAGAAGGGCAGGTGAGGGGTCAGGAACAGTTGGTGAAAACTCTTAGCTTGCTAAACTTGCTTAACTAAAGAAATACTTGTCTTTATCAGTAAAATACGTTACAAGCAACGTATTGGAAGGACAAGCAAATCTGAAAAGGAAAATGTTCGTTTTAGACATGGTGAATCTGAAGTATGTCCTGGAAGAACCTTATCTCCCTACATTCTCCATCACCTCCCTCTCTTCTTTGATAGAAAGAGGCCCAAAGGATTTGTTTTGGTGGACTATAACAACTTATCTTCCACCAATATAGCTATTCGAAGATACGTTTTCTCACCTAAAATCTAAGTTTTTATTTTTTTCATTCTTAAGTATCACTTAATACTCTTCTCCATTTCTGTATATCATAATATCAAGGTTTTGCTGCTTAAGATCTCTCTGCAGAGGCTACAAATAATGCAGAGGTTATGGTTTTTACCATACTTATGTTCGTACATATAAAATTAATACATATCAGTATGTATGGATATAAATATCAATATATAATTCAATATGTCACTAAAGAGAACACATTAATTCGAGAAATACAAATATTTGGCATAATTTCCAAATTTAAATAGTAAAAATAAAAACTACAGAAAGAGTTGCATACCCTAAATGTATCATGTGAAACAACAAACATATTCAAAACTATGAAATAACATCCAATTTCTCTGGTCATGTCATGTCACATTAGACCCATTTATGATGGCAATATGTTTTTTTTTCTTTAATATCTTTTTAAAAATATACTATACAAACTTGCCAGAGCAAATTTGTTTTGCGAGGAGAAAAAAGCAAGTTTCTTTGGATATATTTAGCTTTCTCATCTCTTCTTGTCTCTTTTTGTTAGTATTTCCTTTCTTGTGATTTACAATCTATATTATAGAAGGCAGATAAAAGGCAAGCTGCCCATTATTGCTGTTGAGATGCTGCTATTAATAATTTCTATAATATTTTCCCCTACTTTTTTTATTGGAATGTTATCTCTCTTTTCTCTGTTGATGTTTTTAAGATTTTCTGTTAATCTTCAGCATCTTACATAGTTTTGCAATATGTAGGGGTGTAATTTGGTTTTATACTCTGTTTGGAAAGTGTTCTGTTTCTTTGGGTTCATATCTTTTATCAATTTCCAATCATTAACTCTTTAAAGATTGACAGCTCACAATTTTTATTTTCAATTTATTTTCCTGGAAATCCTTCAACATTCCTCCTATCATAATCTTAGTCAATGAACTGGGAGAAGTTTGATGAAGTTTAAAAAATAAGTGTCATTAAAGAAATGCTAATAGACATTACCCAAACTAAAACAAAAGAGAAAATAAAGTGGAAAATAAAATAATAATACATATTGTTGCCAGGCAATATTAAATGGTCTAACATATACGCAACTAAAATTTCAGAAGAAATAGAAAAATAATAAGGCAGAAAAATATCAGAAGTAATAATAGTTAAGATTCCTACAAAAATTGTGAAAGATAGCTAAACATGTCCAAGAAGCTCAGAGAACAACAGGCTATTAAAAGAAAAGCAAGGAAAAAAACTAAAATCTGTTAGACACATCGTTTTCAACACCAGAAAAATAATAATAATAAAATAGAGATTGAAACTATCTTGAAGGTAGCCAGAGGGAAAAATACCCATTACATATGGAGAGACAGATAAGATTACAGCAGTCTTCTTGTTAAAAAGTATGTAAATGAGAAGAGAGTGGACTGAAACATTAAGTGTTAAAAGAAAAAAATAAAATCTACTAGTCTGGATTTTTTTATTCGAATATTCATCTTTCATTTTCTTTTTATCTTTGAAAATGAAAGGAGAAAAACAGGTTTTTTCAGAATAAGTAAAATAAGGAGGATTCGTTCTCAGCACATCTGTAATGAACTATAAGAAAATTAATGAAATTTCTTCAGGCAAAAAGAGTATTATAAACTTATATCATATTAATATAATATGATAGAAACTTCATCTATACAAGCAATGAAAAGCTGTGCGAATGGTGAAAAGTCAAAGTAGAAATACAGGTATATTTTTAGTTTTTAATCTCTCTAAAAATCAATTGACAGCAAAACCAAAAATAGTAGTGATGGAGTAGTGTTTACAGATTATGTAAAAGTGAAATGTATATCAGTAATATCAAAAAAAATGGTAGGCAGAAGTATGAGTTTGCTATTGTTTTCTTCTTATACTATATAGGAAGATATATAATATTATTTTAAAGTAGACTGTGATTAAAGATATATATTGCATATCCTAAGGAAACAACTAAATATTTTTAGTTGTATAAATGATAAGCCAATAGTCAAGAAATGTGATGATAAAAATACTGAATAAACCAAATATATCACTTGTATGAGACAAATAATGATGTTCACAATATCTGTGATATCTCTTATGTCTACTAATTCAAAGGAATTAAGAAATATTTTTTTAAAAGATAAATTTACTACAGCCACATTAAGTCACTAAAAAGTATCCTCAATTTTTTTTTTTTTTTTGGTGAGACAGAATCTAAGTATAAGCAGACTACAGTGTCCCCAGAGCTTGCTGAACTTAGTTTTGGTTTAGGCATCCCAGCACCTGCACCATCTCTCTAGTCACCTTCAGTGTATTCCTTGGCGTTGACTGATAATAAATTGCTATCATTGTGCCTTTTGTTATTTATAAATGGGATTAGATTGAGCTATTTCTCCCAGTGGAAACTCTAATTGCAATGCAGTTTTCTATTCTCCCACAAATGACCTGAAGGAGCTGTGTTTTTTCCCCTTAATTAAAGAGTTCAGGCTGCCTGCCTTTATCATACAGTTATTGAAGCTGGGCATTCACATGTCTATGGCTGTCAGATCATAACACACACAAAAAGCAATGATCTGTTGTTTATAATGCAAGAAATCTTCATTTAGTATACATTAGCACTTATATAATAAAGTTTTCTCTTATTCAATTCGTTCTGCAAATGTAATAAAAATTCTCACTGTATGTTATAATATTTGGGGAACACTAATTATTTTTATTTTTTTTAATAAGCCAAATACAACCTAAGAATATAATATTAAGTTCTATTTATGCCAGATCTTTCTTTTAATGTTTATAAAATGATGTTTGGCCTGATATTGTTCTGATCAACTGGATTTTTATGTCAATATATATTTCGAAGTTGTCTGAAATAGGTGAAATGAAATGGAGGAAGGAAAGATTCCATTTAAGGGGAGAATAAGCCAAAATAATTTGTAGGCTAGGATATTAAAGACAGAATAAACTTATAGCTAACTAAAGAAATAGAATTGCAAGTCTAAATAATTTATCAAATACATTTTACATTTGCTTTTAAATGAATATTTTCTACAGTTCCTTATGAAGTTAAACATTTTAAGTTATCCATGTTTTTTAAAAATTTTATGACCATTCAAGTTACTTTCTTTTAGAATTACTCTATACTCTAGATCTGTAACAATCTAGTGATCGTACATATATATTATAATAAGATGCACACATGTATGTGTATATATATACTATATAATATATATTATATTACTTATATATTATAATATATTATTTATATATTATAAATAAATGGATTATATATTAATATATTGTATTATAATTATATATATATTGAGTTTACATATGCCCAATTATGGACATTTTTAGCATTTACTAGGTGATAGATCAAGTTTTTACTTAAATTAGTTATTACAAAAAAAACTATGTAGTATTTATGCTTGTCTTGTGTGCATTATTGTTCCCCATAGCTCTATGTGTTCATCCTGAATCACCTCATCTGGACAATTTTTTGATTAGCACATATCAACTGAAATTCTCAATAACTCCAAATCTATGTCTGATTCTGTACTTTGGGCCAAATTTCATCTGGTTTCTCCACTATGTCTCATTAAAAGTTGAAATAAATATGTTTGACCCTGAAGACAATCTTTCTCTTAAATGGTCCACTCTCCCAGTTATAAAACTTTATATAATTTGGCTGGTGCCTTCTCTCCCTTCCTCATGTCTCATCATCAATCCTTACCTCTTCCTCTTTTTTCTCTATTCATTCTGGAAGAATGTCCCATGTCATTTTATGCTTCTCTAACATTACTTAGGATTGTTCCTGTACCTGGAACACATTTCTCCCCTTTTTCAACCAACTGCTTCCAATCCAGCCGTGCAAAGCGCTTCTCCAACCACTTACCTGGATCCAATCTAAAGGCAGAGCCTCTTGCCTTCCCGAACACACGTTACACAGTGTGCACTTTTGTCACCTTGCACTCATTACACAATCTTGCACTCACTGACACGCGTGTCTCTTTTTCCTTCTGAGATACAATATTCTTAAGTTAGGACTTATCTTCTTTAACTTTGTGTCACCTTAGCATCTAGCATAGTGCCTGGCAGATAAGAGTTTATATTTGTTTGTTTGTTTTTTAAGTGCTGCAGGTTAAATATCATTTCCCCTACTTTTTACATGTAAAAAATAAAACAAAACAGAAAACTGAATCTCTCAGAAGCTAAGCATGTGGCCAAGGTCGCAATAAAAATGAACCAAAGAACCTAGTTTAAACTTAATTTTCTCTGTGACAATTCCACAAAATCATTATCTGAATATTGTTAAAAACAAAGTATTAAAGTAAAATGTCCAACTAAAATGAATGTTCTATACTTATAGAGAATTTGACTACTTAAAAAGTCATAATATTTAGCTATTATTCTTTTTATATTAAGAAAATGTACACTTATCTTTAATAAAGCCGTGTGAGTCATGTCTACTGGTTCTTTTACTACTATATGATTAATACACAGTCTATAACATTCAGGTATTTTTAAACCACTTTTACAGTTTTCATTTGTTTCTCTTACTGTATGTAATTTTTTACTCTATCTAATATTGAAAGAAAAACTATATATTAATATTTATTCATATTTTACTCTGACACATGATGATGTAATTGACACTGATATTCCAGGTATATGCTGCTTGTAAAGAATTATTATGTCATGGGAAATAAGTTATTTTTGTAAAACGTTATAATAATTGAGTGCTAAAGCTTTCTTTGCAGTCATGTCAGTGATGACTATTAACTTCTTTCTAATGACTTGTGCACAAATGTTTTGAGGGATAAAAGATATATATTTTTAAATTCACTAAGCTCTGTAGTTAAAATGTAGAAACTAAGACTTATTGTCAAGACTTATTGTCAATTTTTAGTCAATTTTTCTGTTAGCTATAGAATTGGCCTTATAAACTCTCTTTATAGGTTCTTTGAAGAATTTTCTGAGACTATATAGGTTATTTTTTAAAACCATATTTTCATTCTTTATTTAAGCATATAAATGTTTTATCTTTACCCGTTTAGAAATGTTCCAAAACTATAATCTGGCTGATTTATTATGTGGTGCTGGTGGCTTAAATATATTCATTTATGTACAATTTTTCTTTCAGTAAGGATTTAGCATTATGTGTTCATAGTAAATATTCTCTAATTTCATTAATTTTTAAAACACACCATCACCACTGTTTTGATCAACAGATAAAAAAAAACAGATAAATTATTTTCTGAGATATTTTAGAAGATTTTATAAAATTCAGCAGATTTATTTTTATCATTCGACTGCATGTGGAAACAGAAAATAATTTTATATAAAATATGAATCATATATAAGCTAGGAACTATAAAACATAGTTTAAATAAATAGAACAAACAAAATTCTCTGTATGCCAACTTCAAAGGTAAGTCTAAACCTGTTTTAAGAGATTTAAGAAACACATGAACTGCTTTTTTGTTCTGTCAGCTTTGACTGATTAAAATTTTTACTGTCTGGTGAGAATACAAAACAACCTTGGTAGAGAGATTAAATCTGGAAAAGAGGAAGAGGAATGTGTTATAACAATAAAGAGGAGCTTAATTTTCACTTTATATGTAATGTTCAAGTGAGTGGTTGGTGGGTGGTGGGTATGGGTAACCTCTAAAGTATGCAAACAGCACCAGAAGATCCTTGACTATATACCCCAATCTCCTCCCACTTCCTCAGCTTTATCAGTATATAATGGACTTATAACATTGCGTAAGTTTAAGGCATATACATAATGATTTTTTACATGTATATGCTGCAAAATGATTAGCGCAATAAAGGTAACTCATCTATTATCTCACATGTTATAATTTTGTGTGTTTGTGTGGTGAAAACTATTGAAATCTACTCTCTCAGCATCTTTTGAATATACAATGCACTGATGTTAACTATAGTCACCAGGTTGTACATCACATCATCACGACTTATTTTATAAATGGAAGTTCGTACCCTTTGACCACCTTAACCCAAAATCCTCACCCCACATCCACTCTATTCCTGCCCTTGGCAACCACAGATCTGTTCTCCAGTCTTCTTTACAGTTAGATGTGTCCATATTAACTTCAGGCATGTCATTTCAACAGAATTTTGTGTGTACTTTGCAGTTTAATTTAATATGATAGAACCTATGTTCTCTCCTCCCGTCTTTCCAAATGTTGATGGGCAACACCTAGGTTGAGTCGTACTCCCAAGAGCCAAGTGGGTGAGTTTGTTCTGCTATCCTAAATACGCTGTTTGGCTTCCAGCTTTGGGCCTCAGGCTGTGGCAGTGAGAAGGAGGAAGCGCATAATATGCACATATCCAACTCCTCAATTCCACTGGTCTTGTGCTAGGCAGGATGTTACATCTAATGGCCAAGAAATGTGGTCTCTGTTTTAGAGTCCACATTACCAACTACAACTCAGGGAATTTTATAAATAGAAAAGAGAAGATAAGATCAGATACTAGGATACAGGTAAAAATCAGCCATCTAGTTAGCACAGTATTCTTGCATGCCACTTTTCCCCGACAAATAGAGCTATTTCACCATCCATTCCAATGCTGAAATCCTTGTGTCCAATCTGCACTGTATTCAGTTCATTTTCTAGGATCTCTTAGTGATGTGCAGTGATACTCTTTATTTGGTCATGTTGCATCCTCTTTTTCACAGATAATCTTAAAAAATAAACATATCTACCCTTCAACAACCAGTATATAGTGATAAAGAAAAATGATAATAAATCTACTAAAATTTCCCTTTGCAAAAAAGAAAAATGCTGTAATAGTTATATGATATTAATTGTCTTTAATAAAAGTTCCCAAAATACATAAGAGCTAAGTTTACATTTTACCTTCATGAGTAGCATACTTCATCTGCTTCATAGCAGAGGGTCTATGCTCTCACAAACTCAGGTGCTCTGCCATCTTTAATATGTGGCCCTGCAAGGATCATCTGAGATTAGCCATATCAGAAAGCCAAAAGGTAAAAAGAGCTTGGAAGAATCTGTGGAAATTTTCAGGTTCCAGTCTTAGGCATTGCACCTATCATTTCTGCTTTTATCAGAGATAACTTAATCACTTGAGAACACCTAACAAAAAAAGAGGCTAGGAAATATGATTTAGTTGGGCATTCATATATTTAGCTTCCACAGCTGAAGAAGAATTTGACTCTTGTTACACAGCCAGTATCATCTACCTAAATGAAAAACACCCAGCAGTCAATTGTCCGTAGCCATCTAAAAATCCTGCTAGTCAGAAATGCAGAAAATCACAGCCCTGAGTGAAGAGTAAGTTCCTCGGTAAGCCCATCTGGCCAGCACTATTTTTGCTCCATTAGTAATTCTCTGGTCATTCTTCGTTGGGAGTCATCCTGTTTCATAGCTTATTTTCTGCTAGTGCAGGTTTTGGAATCACTAAAAGTAGACCCTAAGATGGAGACCTAGGTCCAGAGTGTTTAGGACAAAGTGATCCCAGGAAGTCCAAATGATAAAAATGAGATAGTAAAGTGAGAGCAAGGTGAAACTGTGAGCAAGCAGGACTCAATTCCACTGTGAATTGCCTCACCAGAGTAAAGGTTCCACCAGAGGCATTTATCCATTCAGACCTTATGCGATGAGGGCTGTACCCAGGGTCTTAAGACTTTTAACCTCCAAATCTCATTCCTTGGTTTTGCTATTCACTGAAAAGTCAGCTCCCAGTTGGCAGAGAGACAAAGTACACAGGGAGACACTAATAGAAATTGACTTCCACAATTGCAGGTGAACTCAGACATGGATAGTGCTACACTGGCTTTTGGAATTCAAGCTACACTGGCTTTTGGAATTCAAGCTTGTGGTTTCTTCAGCAGTAAATTTCCTAAAACATTTATTAGGCTTCTTATTGATTTACTTCTAAACTTTTCCAAGTTAAAGAAACCACAGCTAAAACTTGCTAAATATCATACAAGAAGAGACCTGGCAGCCCATCTCTGGCTCCCTTTTCCTGACTGGGGAGAACGCTTACTCACTCCTATTGATCAGGTTAAGAAACTCCATTCAAATTTTAGCTGCCTGTCAATTTCATTGTGTGGGAAGGAAGAATTGTATTTGCTAATAAGTAATATTAAATCTTTAATTAATTTTTACTTTCCAAAGTTCTAGAAAAGATTGGAACATATGAAAGGTTTATTTTCCTTACAATTATGACGGGTTTTACCTCTGACCTCCTTCTGGAGCATGACCCGGAAAATACAGAGAAAGAATGAAGTGCCATTCTTCAGTAGCTTGTCCTGAAGACTTCTTAAAGCCTCTTGCGCAAACTGAAGTCACCTACACTACTCGAAGGAATAATGGAGCCTAGCAAAAGCTGCTTCAAATACCATGATTGTATTGCCCTGTTCATCAGAGTCTAAGACACTATATACAGCTATATACTTCAACTCTACTAAAAGATATTGTTCTATTATTTTTAAATTCTCAGTGTTCTTGGATGAGAAATCAAGTGCTGGGTTTTAGAGAGATCACCAATCCATTATACTCCTCTTTTGTGAATTATGATCATATTTAATATAAGCTGAATAACACATCACAAAAATAATGTATTCAGTCTCCTTATATAGTGTTAGTCCTTACTACATTTCCTAACAAAGAAACAGCACTAAACAAAGAAACATGACATAAAACAAAACTTGAAAATTAAGAAGTAATGCATAACTAAATTTTGTGCCCCAGGTGGTAAATGTATAGTGAGTGCTCATATTAATCTTGCCTTTTCTTGTCTCTCAAATCAACTTGGATTGACATGCTATGAATTCTGGACAATTGAAGAAGGATGGTTGGCATCTTGGGAATGATTTTTTTTAACCCACCCCTTTTTAATCAGCTTCCAGGAAATTTCTATACTGGTCTTTGACAGATCTGAGTAATGAGTTCTTGGAACATATTTTTGACTTATTTAACTTTAGGGTCTGGGAATACTTTTGGTGGGGGTGTATGTATAGTTTGCTGCTGTGTGTTATATTGGTGACATGGTGATATATATCATATTAAATCTACAGATATTTTTAAATTGTGAAAAGTCAGAGATTTGGGTTTTAAACCTTGAGATTCTAAAAGAATCATATCCCCTCAATGAAAGAAGGCAGGGCTGAAGCAGCTGAACAGACTCCAACACTACTCAGGCATCAGAATTTCCCATTTTTTAAATGTAGGCCTGGAAGAAATCAAGCTAAAGTTTATTTTTAAAATTTTTCAGCTTAACTGTTCTAGGTTTTTATTTTCTTTTTTTTTTCTTCTAGTTTTGGGATTTATAAGAAAAATAAGACTACGATAAAACAAACAAAAAAGATAAATTATAAGCATTGGTAATAATATGAGAGAAACTAGGTAATGACTCCTGAGAAAGGTCATAAAGCACATCCTTCGACTCATACATGTGAGTTCTATCAATTTATCAAACAAGAAGTGATTGCAAATTTGAGTGCATAGAATATCCTTTATATAGTGGTAAGTCATTGCTGTGTGGTATATCTATAACTTATAGTTATGTGAACATTCTGCAATTTAAATGTCAGATTAAATGTGAAAATGCATATAAAATTAGCTAAAGAGTACATTTTAATAAATTTAAGGTTTTAAATTATAATCAATACAATACAACTCAATTGCAATAAAATAAACAATCGAATTAAAAAATAGCCCTGAGTAGACATTTTTCAAAAACAGATATACTAATGGCCAACAGGTATATAAAAAGGTGCTCAGTATCACGAACCATCAGGAAAATTTAAATCAAGGTCAAAATGAGATATCATCTCTCACCTGTTAAGGTGACTAGTATCAAGAAATAATAATAGGATAAAGAAATTGTGTTATACAATGGAATATATTACTCAGCCATAAGAAGAGATGAAATACTGCTATTTGTGACAACATGGATGGATCCTGAGATAATCATGCTAAGCGAAATAAGCTATGCAGAAAAAGTTGAAAATCATGTGATATTACTTTTATGTGGAATATAAGCCTAAAAGCAATAAACAGGACAAGCAAACAAAGACTGATGGACATGGAAAAAGTGGTCACCAGAAGGTGGGGGGGAGGGGATGTGAAAGAGGGGAGATAGATGGCGTGAAAGTGGTCAAATATGTGGTGACAGAAAGAAATCTATGGGTTGTGAACACACAATGCAATATATATATGCCTTATTGTTGAATTGTACACCTGAAATTTACTGGATTTCATTAATCAACGTCACCATAATAAAAATAAATTTAAAAAATAATAATAATAAAGGTTGATGAGGATATGGAGAAAGGGGATGCTGTTGATTGGAACATAAATTGGTACAGTCATTATAGAAAATGGTATGGAAGTTCCTCAAAAAACTAAAAATAGAACTGCCATATGATCCAGCAATCCATCTTCTGGCTATATATTAAAAAGAAATAAAATCGATACCTAGAAGAGATATCTGCATTCACATGTTCATTTCAAAATTATTCACAATAGCTAAAATGTTGAAACAACCTACATGTCTGTAGACCATTGAATGAATAAAGAAATTGTGAACAAGATGGAATATTTATTCAGTCTCAAAAAAGAAAGAGATGCCACCATTTGCATCAACATGAATGCACCTGGAGGGCATTAAACTAAGTGAAATAAGCCGCGCGCGTGCACACACACACACACTTGCATGATTTCACTCTGTGGAATCTAAAAATGACATAGAAGCAGAGAATAGAATGGTGGTTAACAGGACAGAGAGGGTGGGAGAAATGGGGAAATGCTGGTCAAAGAGAAGAAAACTTAGTTACATATGATAAGTCTAGAGATCCAATGCACAGCATAATGACAAGTCAATAATACTATATTAATTACTGGAAATTTTCTAAGTTAGCAGGTTTCAGGTGCTTGCATCACAAAAAATGGTAACTATGTGAGATAATATGTTAATTAGCATGGCTATAATAATTGTTTCACTATGAATATGTTTATTAAACATTATGTTGAATGCCTTAAATATAAACAATTTTATTTTAAAATAAAATTTAAAAAAATCCACATCTCTGAATCAATCATCACCAATGAATATTTTTCTTGTACAGAATATTAAAGATAATAAAAAATAAGGAAATAAATTGAGAATGCACAGAAATCAATTGATCTGATTTTTATTTTAAAAATGCAACAGAAAAGTTTTGTGATCTATTTCAGGAAAAACTATTTGGTAATTTAGAGTAAATTATACTGGATATGTGTTGAATATTCAAATCAGTATGATTAGCATACACGATTCAGTACATGATCTCTCTAGACTTCCTTTCTGATCAAATGTCCGAAGTCCCATTTTCCTTCCCATTCTCTGTTATGCTGTCTTTTTTCCACCAATCTCAAACGAAGCCTAGGTTTTCCCTTTATTCCTAATTTACCACATATGAGGTTTCTCTTGCTCTTTCAGCAACAAATCAATCACATTTCTCTATAAATCTATGAAAATACTGGTTTTATTTATATTATTTACAGATGCAGCACCTGTAGTTCTCCTTATACCATGTAATTTATGTTTTGAAAAATGTAAGACTTGATATATTTGCAAAATATATTAAACAATAATAAACACTATTAAAAATAAATTTAGCACCATTGTTTATAAATCTCTATAGGTTTCTTTCTTTTATGTAACATACTTTAAAATGCCTGCAATATAAACTAATTAATTAGAAAAGTATGTAGATACCATTTAACTTTTAAAAACTGACTTTAGTACAGAGTAGAACAATACAAATATCTAATGTGTAATAGTGACTACTTGCATGGCAGTAACACTTTAAATAGATTCCATGCAGCTCAAACCGTAAAGTATATATATTAACATACTAGAAATTCTCAAATAAATGGTCAGTAGTATTTTCTCCTTTGAAATTAGTATTAATGATATTTGCAATTTCCATAGAATGAATAAAACCAATAAAATATAATGTGTTACACTGAACAGACAAAATAATGTGAAAATAACATCTTCTGAGGTACTAAATAGAAAATGCTAGCACTTATTTCTTCAGATAAAAGTGACATTAAGTGTGAAGAAAAAGGTAATCACAACTACCTTTCTAAGATTTTAAAACAAATTTTGATAATATAATAGATATGTGTAAAGTATTTGAATATAAATTAATATAATTATATGACTACATATTTTTTAATTTGCAAAATGTCTGCTTATACTAAGAATATTTAAGGAAACTGCACAACAAAGCCACATTTAGTAAAATGCAAACTAAATTGAAACTAACAAAAACAGTAATAAAAGTCACTAAATTATCAGAGTAATTCTGGTCCATTTTCTATAGATATATAGGCTTTCTATTATTTTATCTTGCACAATTCAAGTATCCTTAGATCTTCATTGTTTTCTATCTACATTTTTTATCTAATCAAAATTGATTTTCAGAATAATTTTCTCCTCTTATCTTTCCTCTCTCTTCCTGTTATCCCTTTATTCTAATATTGCTGCATCTCAAGCACAAATTGTAAGTATGAAATGTACATTTTTATTTGTCAAATACAATATCCTGTGGCTTAAATAGTAGGCATATTGTAAGAGTAAGAAAATTATATATACATATACATATTTATAACAATTTTCTTTAATTATTGCAAGTGTAAGTACATTGTATGTGAACATATATGTGTATACATGCAGGTATATATCTAGATATCTAGATATATAGTTGATAATTGCACTCTTCTGACTTTACTCATAAGGACCCTTAGAGATTATCTTACATATTTGGATGCTAATCAACTATTGTGTGTTTGTTATTTTAACCAACTGCTCTTCCATTTCCCAGAAAATTTGTCTGATGCTAATGCCATTGCCAAAAAAATTTGCTTATATTGCCTCTACGTCTTCTCCTTTTCAGAGCATCTCTTAGTCTTCTAGTCAAGGTCTTCGTTCCATGTACTATTATATAGTCAAAAAAGAGTTGCTACAGATTAATGTAATAGGGTAAACAATCTGTCTAATTTCTCTGCCTCTCTTTTAGCATTAAAGTTTCTGTATCTTGGAATAACCACTTTCCAGGATTTGAAAAGTCTTGTTTTTTGACAAGTTTGGAAGTTTGGTGGCAAAGTATAGAACCCATGTAACCATCCCAAAATAGGGACTGAAAGCAAAAAAAATTTTTAGCGTTAAATGAATATGACACAGATGATCAGCTTTCTGTATTCTCTGCTACTGCTTTTTCCCCTGACCTCTAATCTTGAAAATGATTATCTGTGGTTCTCCAAAATGGATCATGAGAATTGTTGCTCAATCCAAAGTACAAGACCAAAGGATTTAAAGTGTGTGTTGTAATTGCGAGTGTTAATATTTCCTCTTTGATTTTGCTTATAAATTAACTGGAATGATTTGTATTATGGTAATAGCAGCTTAATTTTTAAAATTGCATATATGGTGGCCATTTTTTCTAAGAGTTAAGATAATGAAAACAAATAATTACCAACACCAGATGACTCAGACATCACCCAAAAAAAGGACTAAACAACTGTGTTATATTAATGACAGATGGAAGGACACATACAACTGAATTTGGGAGGTAAATAACCAAAACAAAGCATATTGGACAATCTGCAGAACAGAACTTGTTACTGTACCTGGTGGAGCAGAGCATAAGAAATATATTAGAACAGAAACTCACAAATCCAGGATGAGACACATTAGCACTTCTAAGACAATCAAAAGATTTTTCTTCTCCCCCAAAGATATCAATGGTCTATAGAAAATAGTGGTTGCTGAATTAGAATTAGCTTGGGCATATCACAGGAACCAGTTTAATACTTATCATATTGTTTCTTGCTTTCCTAAGAAACTAGGTAGAGTTACATTTTCTGAATCAGAGGTTGCAACAAAATGTCCTGTCAGAAAACATGACAAACAATGACGGATGTTTTGGACCTTTACAATGTAATGTTAATCCTAATTCTGAGTATTTTACCTATGATCATGCTTCCTAAAGTTTATCATGGGTATTGAATCATAGCCCCCCCCACAAAAAAAGGAAAAGAATAATTCTTCATTTTGCTTTTACATACTTTGATTTGAAATGGAATTTCAAATAATCTTCTTGATTTCTATAAAGATTGTAATAAAATTGCAAAAAAAAAAAGAAACAAGATTGTTATCTTGTCCAAATATAAGTAGACTTTGCCTATCTGTCTGCATGTTTGACACACAATGCACATGCAAATTTTGGCAAATTCCGTTTAGTCTATAAACTTCTTATCAAATACAGTGACCCCTGAACAACATGGGCTTTATTGAAACATATACAAATATGTTTCAATAAATACTGTAAATATATTTTCTCTTTCTTAGGATTTTTTTAACCTTTTCTTTTCTTTAGCTTACTACATGGTAAAAATACAGTATATAATACATATAGCATACATAATATATGTTAATGGACTATTTATGTTATCAGTAAGGCTTCTGGTCAACAGTAGACTAGAATTAGTTAAGTTTGGGGCAAGTCAAGAGTTATATGCAGATTTTCAAGTGCATGAGGAGTCAGCACCCCTAACTCCTGCACTGCTCAAGGCTTAACTGTAAAACAAAAAGATCCTACTTGCTAAACCATTCTGCATGCTTTGTATACAATACTGTCAGAAAGGAGTGGGGTTTTCTGACTTGTTGATGTTGAGGTTTTCATAATAAAAGCTTTCTTCACTTTCTCACTCTTTAGTTTCTTAAATCCTATAAATGCACTTAATGAGATTTCACCTTTATAGAAAAGGAAAGAGACAACCTTCTTAAATATGTGCATACAAGATGGTTATCATTTTTGCTGGCCCTAAAGATTTTTAAAGGTTGGCCTACCATCAAATCATATTTTCAAAGTGTGAGAATACAGGATGTCCTTCTCAAATTTAGAGACACATTGAGGATGAGAATGGAGGGAAATACTACAGTAAAACAAATCTATACGTTATTTCACCAAAGCTGTGTGATGATCTTTGTAGAGGACACGTAGGGCCTAAAATAAGTTGCAAGGACTGAATGAGATGTTCACTGTTATATGTAAGTTGTGACAGACATTTCATAGTGAAAAATTAACCAAGTGTTTGGAAATAAGATAGCTTCTGAACTCGGGAAAAATAAATCACCAGAAAAGGGCAGCCAAGTTAAAAAGGACTTTGTTATGTCTTTACAAAATTAACTCATTTGAAATTTAACTTTAGTTTCACAAATCCAATACCTCTGTGCATTAAAACCATTTTTTATAAATGGATGTTTAATTTATGATGACATCCATGTGCTTCAGAATGATTAAAAATCATGGACATTTTAGACATGGATAGCCTATATAATGCATTTATGAGTACAAAGTCCCGGATTGACAAATGTCTAGTTTACCAGAACTAGTGACAGTATAAATGGGTGGACAATTTTGGAGAACTGGGATGTAATCCCTAAATGTGTAAAAACTTGCTGTGGTTGCTAAGTAAAATCCTAATTATTTTATGCTTGTTTTTGTTGTGAGGATATTTATTTTGTGCTACCTCGTTGAACTGACACCAAGAATTGATATAACATAGGCTTCAGAAGAACAGAGCTGCAAGTTAGAGTAAATTTTACATTGGACTGTATTGTTTTATGTACATAAAAGTAAGATGTTCCAATGGCTGCAAGAACTTCATAGAAGTATTAATAAAAAAGAAAACAGAGCATAAAAATATTCTACTGTAAAAAACATTTCATTGTTATTTTTAAATTAAATATAGGTAGTATACTGTCCTAGTATATTTATCTCCTTTTAAAAAGTTCACATTTTTTTCAGATCGATACACAATAATATGGTCTATAAAATTTAAATATCCTATATGTATTCCTCACTTTAATTTTTAATAATTTTAATTTTTGAGAAATTTTATTATATATTATTTTAATTATTCTTTGGGTTACATTTCTAATTTTAAAATACATATTAAATCTCTGTTTGTGTTAGGTCAATATTTAGCAGCATCCCTTGCCTTTCCACATTATAAGACAAGGCCGTTATTGACATACAATTTCCTACATTCTACAGTCCCACTTTTACATCTCACATTTAGTCAGCTACGCTTTCTTTTATGTCCCATGGTAGTATTTTTCTGTGCTTTCTCCATAAGTTGACTCTATATCTTAAAATAAATAACAGAAAAATCACACTATTATGGTCATATTTAACTTGTCTCATGTGCCACTCATAGGTTATTTTGAAGATAGTACTGATAGTAGTAATGGGGAAAAATGTTAATGTTTTTTGCTTATTTTATTTTCTGCTCCCTCAGTCAAACATTCTCATTTACTGAATTCGTTTATCATCAGAGACTTTCAATTCCGTTCTCATGCTAAAACCGTGCTCTCCAAACTATAGTTGGGCTGTCACTTTGAGAATTACTTATAATAACAGCCACTGTTACCTAGATCCTAAGACACTTTTTTTCCCCATAATTTATAGTCTCAATGTGGCAGAATACATCTTCAACTAACTTCACCCATACCCTGAGCTCCAAGATAAGCTCCAGCCACCTGAGATCTTGCACTGAAATAGCGGGTTAAAAAATCGTTATCGCACTTGTTTTTATTAATCTTTCTTAAATGTGTATATATAGCTCACATTTATTTCAATGTTTAATATTAAAAGTGTTTTGGGTCTTTATTTAGAAGTTCAGTGATGTTTTTATGACCAGAAATATGCCGGAGGAGCTGGTTTCATTGTCCTTTAGCTTAAATTGGTTTCATTGTATGTCCTTTAGCCTAAAGTCAAGGTTTCCAAGAACCTATTGATGCCTTTAAATAAAGACTTTGCTACATACAGTAGTACAAGAGTGAAAGTCAAATGGAAGAGGAAGAAAATGAGGAGCATATGTAGGTTCCAAGTAAACCGCATTTCAAATAGTTTGAATGAGAGATCAACTAGTCCCCAAAACATACTTCAAATTACTCATTTACAAAATATTAAAATCTTGAGAATATGTAAAGCTATAAAGGAACACTTTACAAGAGCTTGAACACATTAGAAATGAAGAGCATATTCATATGATTAATGCCTCAGATGTGGAAAGGGATAATAACCAGAGACAAGAATGATTTTAAGTTAATTTTATAAATGGTGTGTGTGTTTATTGCTATAGTGAGGTGAGATCAGTATACGTTAAAAACTCAGGTTTTTCTGTTAGCTATGAAGCAACATATTATTTGGCAGGGGGTGAGGTGGGAATGAGCTAAAGTTGGGAACTTAAAATGAACCCTTGTAAGATAACATCTGTAAGTTAGATATTATGAAGTCAATTAGAGATCTGGCTAAGTCTGAAAAGAGTAAGTTTGAATAACTACTTGACTTCAGGAAAGACTATTATTAAGAAAATGTGCACATAGATTAAATCAGGTGTTCATTGAAACTAGTTCAAATAACTTAAAGTTTTAAAATTATATATTTTTTGATGAGCTCCAATATGTAGATTTAAGTATTTAATTAATTATAACTATAAATTTCTCTGTCTCTTCTTTGATTAGTACCACTTCTACTCCAGGGAAATTGGAGTAATCTATAATAAAGAACTGAGCTACAAAATTCTAAAGCAAATTAACCTTTGGGGAAAAGTATCATGGTTTCTGTAATTAAAATAATGAGAATTCTAAGAATAATAGTATTTAGGCCTTTTCTCTATAAAAAGAAATTTATTTGTAGCCAAACAGCTAATCAAAAGGCAAACTGTAATTGTATACTCAGAGATTCCATTCTGTGTGACTATGCTAAAATACTTTTCTTAATAATGATTAGCTTCTGACAAGGGAGAATTTGTCATTTGCCAAAAATTATTGCCTTTGTAGAATGTCAATATTTAACTTAAATGACTTTGATTCATATATAAGTGCAGGAAAGTTTTTAATTTTTGCAATCTGAGAATTTAATTTTTATACTTTACTAAAAATCTTTAAACCTCTTATGTCCAAAATTTAAATAATTTTAGAATGTTTATACTGTTATTTTTAGACATAAAGCATCATTGAACTCTTTAGTGACTCGTATGTTAGTGGCAACTTTATATTCAGATGATATGTGGATATAGCACTAGTTATATCACTGAGTGTGACATGGATAAATATGACAGCACGTCATGATGAAAATGATCTTCCAAGACTGGTTTCAATGAATGTTGACAAGGAAAACACAGGGAAGAGTTAAGAAAAACACATAATAACACTTCTGCTTTTACCTGTCACAAATTGTTTTTGTAAGATAAATAAAGACATTATATAAATGATATGAAAATTTAAAGTAATCATGAAGCAAATTGACAATTATAATGATGACTATGACATAAAGTAAGAAAAGATTCTTTTTTGAGATTTCATAAAGTACTAAAATTTTAGTGTTGGTAACCACTTTAGAACTTTTTAAAATTCTTTTTAGCAGACATGAAATATATGTGGGCGCAAGTCTCATTTCTAAGGAATGGAGTGAGTAACAACTAACACTGAATTCTAAATTTCCTGGAGAGTTTCAAAAAAAGATGATTGTAAGATCACCCAAAAGGTAAATGCAAACAGACCCAATATGGTGTTAAGAATGAATCCCCAATTTCCCTGTGTATTCCAGTGGTCCCAACCAATTCACTTAGCATTATAGTTATTTAAATACACATTTTAAAACCTAGTATCCTTAATGGATACCAGTGGACATCATGTTTGTGCCTTTCTTGAACCAAAATATGCCATTAAACCCAAAATAAGAGCAGATAATGGACAGAATCCCATTTCCAGGCAGCTATGCCTACAATCTCAACAAATAGTGTGGAAATGCTTTCTCACCAAACATCTTAAACCCATTTTATTTTAATAAACAAAAGATTGTCTTTAAAATGTGAACATTTGTCTATAACATCTTGCATTTTTCACTTTATGAAGCATATGTAAGGAGAAAAGATGTTTCTTACTTTTCAAGGAAAAACTTTAAGAGGAACTGCAGTGTGGATAATAAAAACAATAAAACTATCTGAGTTCCATTAATGAAAGGAGAATAAATGTCTCTTTAAGAATAGTCATGGACGTTCATGTAATGCATAGTGAAAAGAGGAAAATGCTGACGTGAAGAGGGTATTGTTGTACTGTTTTTCCACCTGATCCTTACCTTCTTAGGCTTTTATTGTCTCAACTTCCATCCTTAATATTAGAGATTTATCAGGTAACAAATATATGTGGAGATCGAAGAAAAATTTATGTGAACATTGAGAGTTGTACCTCTTATGTCTGACTTCTAAAATCACTATATCTGTCTATTTGTTTTCATCACTGTTTGGTATTCTGAATTTAAAAATATATATATTCTTAATTAAGAAGCTAGGTTGCTCAACTTAAGGAAAGTTTCAAGAAAGGGAAAGGAAGCAGAAAAGAGGAAGAAACACACCTGAGAGGAGATAGAGATTATTGAATTGGGATTTAGATATATGAGAAGTTTCAGAAAAGATGTATAAATAAAATTGAGTAGAAAAAGGAAAATTGTGTAAAACATTTTGAATGAAATACTTTTTAGTAATCTTTTATAGATAGAGGTAAAGAATGTAATTGTATTGTTTATTTTCTGCAAGCTGCTTTAGAAATAATTCAGTACAGTGATTAAGATATTTTCTCCCTCAAATTTATTATATTTTTTCTTTAGGCATACATCTTAGATTTTGAAACTTAGGTGTAATATTAACCAATTGATTAAACCTATGCATTTCAATAATTCAGAAATCTAAAGTATCTCTCTTAGAAATAGCAAATTGGTTATTTTTCCCACACAATTTCAAAAACACAATTTTACATAAGAATTTAGACTTCTCTTTGGGTGATGAAAAGGTCAATATTTAGGACCATTTAGTATCTCTGCCTGGCTCTGCTAGCCAAGACCAAAATTCTAGGATTTGGGGAGCTGCTCTGGAAATTATAACAAAGTTGCTAATAGAATGGGAAAATTGATATTTGAAACTTGAGTGATTTTTATTAAACAATGTTCTATGAATTTCATGAATTGGTATATACATATACTACTATGGTCAGGAAATTGTCTTGATATTGTTTAAATATGAGTTAGTTTAAAGCATTAAAATTCAATGATTGTGAGAATTTGCAAGGCACATTTAAGTGAATGTTTACCAATTAAAAGTCATGAAGGTGTTTTATATGTAACATAATTTACTCACTACTCTAACCAAAAAAAGTTGTGTGTGTGTGTGTGTGTGTGTGTGCATGTGTGTGTGTGTAGTCACTAGCGAGGTCACAGTACATGCCCAAAGCATGAGGTGGTATATCATACTGGAAGAGCTCAGACAAACTCGCCAAAGATCATATTTGGCAACTAGTGTTATCAGAAGAAAAATTACCCATAGAATGAAAAAAAAAAAAATGATCCCCTGCTCTCTTGGCATTCTTTGGAGAGGAATGTTTCAGACAGACACAGCTGGAAATAACACGGTTTTTTAGGACAGAAATTTTCCCAAAATATGTTCTATACTTTTTATGCAGAGAGTATTTGAGTATCCCTAAAAAATGATAAAATAACAGTCTGAGCTTGGGTACCAGCTGCTCAGTAGTTGCACTGATATCACTGGAAAACTTAGAAGGAAGCTGAAACCCTTCACAGATTTTCCTCCTGCCTAGTATTAGAAAAGGCTGATTCATTATCTAGTAACACAAGAGAACTGTCAGGGTCATTAATCTTTAGAAAATCATGTTGGTCTTTTTCCAGTCAAGTCTTAGTCTGAAGAAATGATCAGCTATAGTCCTCTTTTTCTCAGGAGATATAATTAATTTAATCAAGAATAGAAAGAGAATGATATTATACAATTCCATCCACTTGCTAGGGTCAGCAGTGTTCATAATTTGTCAATTAGGGTTTTATACCTCATTGACTATTAATCTTCTTTCATCCCAGCAGAAAACATTCTGTTACCATATGTGATCTCTAGCAACACAAGAGAATATCTGACGAACCATCTGAAATGAAATCCATGTCCAAATTGTGTTCATCCTGCTGCCCTTCATCCAATCAATGGAAACCATCCATCTGACTCCTAAGTTCAAAGCAGTTACGAAAACAGAAAGAGGACAGTTCACTATTCATCAACTCTTCACCCTCCCAAACTCACAGTTTTCTAGTTTTCTCAAGGCAGAGAATCTGGATATTGATTGCCTTTCTTTAGTGGACTTTTCTGCCAGCATTTTTGTTCACAATGATTACTCTTTTAAAGCCATCAGCAAAGGTCACAATAATCAATTCCAACTTCCATTTGGGCACATTCACACTGAGCCAATAGAACAGCAGTCACCATTCAGGCTAAGGAACTTTGTAAGGCAGATATCTGGACTAAGGATTAACAGCTGTGATCTTTAGCAGGTAATCCTGTCTTGGTTAGCACTCTTTCCAATCTCCTCCCTCGTTACTTCTAAGAACTATTCGGCTACATTATCCAACATATCCCATCCTTATGAAACTTCTACCACTATCTTTTGTTCTAGCTTCAGTTTTCTAGTTTTCCGGCATCTCTGTTCCATAGAATTAGCCATTGGCAAGTTCCTACGGATATCATCTCACATTAGAGATCATTCTGGAAACTTTACTTAGTCCTATGCAGCGACTTATATATCCTTCCAGGCCTACTGGCTTCCATGTGTTTCCTCAGAGACAAGTTCCTGGAGAACAAAGCTGTGAAGAAATAGGACAATCAAATGGATACGGTGCTCAGCACCCTCAGATACAGTGCTCAACACCCTCAGCTTTGTGAAGCTTAGCTTTCATGTAATTTCAAACCTGAAGTATTTAGCCGGACTTGGATAACTAAAATAAAATAACAGATATCCCCTACTCTTATCTATTTAATTCCCAAAAGACAAGGACTAGTAGGTGGAAGGAAACATTTTCCACATTCTTGATCTAAAATTTTAGAGTTCCATTGAAGAGTTGAGGTTTGGGAATATGACTACTAACTTTCTCTGTATAAACAGAATATGATATCACAGTGAGACTGCTTTATCTACTTGGCCCATTGACTCCAAGTTATTTTGACACCAATATTGCTTCCTCATCTTATAAATTCTTTGGAGGCTGGAGATGGTTTTGCTCTTGCTCTGGTTGAGGTAAGAAGCATATCCAATGGCCATTGCTACATAAACCAACTACTACCTTATGCCTGCTTCTATAAGAAAAGTGTACACAGTTGACCCTTTAACAACATGAGTTTGAACTGCATGCGTCCCCTTATACATGGAGTTTTTTTCATAGAATACCTGTATTGTTTTTGATCCCCAGATGAGAGTCCATGGATGAGGAGGGATGACTGTATGCATTGATCTACACCATTTTATAAAGGATGCTTGAGTATTCATGGATTTTGGTATCCACAAGGGTTCCTGGAACCTATCCTCCATGGGTACCAAGGGATGACCTAAGTTTTCTGAGAGTTCAAGGGTCCACTTTATATATAAATTGTGTAGTTTTCTTGTTCATTCCTCAGAAAGTCTATTCCTATTCATCAGTTTCCAAGTTTTATCTAAGTGATTCTGATGGACAGGTCAAATTCCTTCTGACTTATTAAAGGTGCCCCAGAGAAAGCATATACATTCCCAGTAGGAAGAGAAAAGAAAGAGTGAGCTGAAGTGTAAATAGAATAGTCTTTCAACGATGCATTTTAAATATAAATTACCTCTATATTTGCAGACTGGCTAATGAAAGAGTGTGCTGATAGGAAAATTAATATGATATTCAAATATTTAACAACTGATAGAAAGTGAACATCAAAGTGCCGAAGTGGGATCCAGAGGTCTCATTCTGTGCTAACCATCAACTCTTTCTGAATAATAATATGAAGAATATCAAAACCCTTATTTAAAGTCTTACTAATGAAGGACATGCATATGATCCTTTTATCACACACTAAAATAAAAATAACCAACAGGAATAAAACACTAATGTGTATAGCTTATACCTATGTTGAAGTACTGAGAGTGTTTTCTTGTATATGAATTGAGTCACGAATGTGATCTTTCAATAATTTTAAGCACGAATGCAAACAGAGAACCTCATACACTTATCCACACAACAACAACAACAACAAAAAACTATTTAGACTCTATTGGTATCAGACTTCTTCATAATTTGCTTACTCTAACCAGGGAATCTCAACTGACTAAGAAAGGGGTTGGTGTGTTGCAAAGGATTCAATCAGTGAAAAAGAATTCATGGGATGCAGATTGAGAATATTTATTACTAAACTATACAATTTTGTATGGATTTATTGCAAGAAATCGGCATATATAATTGTGATATCGGGCTAAGCAAATCCAGAATTCATATGGACTGGAATCCTTGCATTATTTTTTATATGTGATCACATTCCAAAATTTAAGTACAATGACAGGGGCAAAACGACCTTTGCCTAACAGACACCAGAAAGTGGAAAGCAGGCAAGAGCACAGTCCAAAAACCAATCAGCTTTAAAGATTCAGGTTTAAATTACTTTAACTAGCTGCATAACTTTGGCCAAATCCTTTTAATTTTCTAGACTTCACTTTTCTTATTTTGTATAAGATAACATATATGTCTCAGAATTGCTGTGATGGCTAAACCAAATAATAATAAAGTAATGATAGAAAGCACTTTACTGAGTACATTTTAGACACTTAAGGTTTTGTATGTTATAAAATTCTTAAAGAAATCACTACAGGTATATGACAGTATTATTTCTATTTTATCCTTGAGGAAATGGTTCTTATAGAAAAGTAAGAAATTTGCCTAAGGTGACTGTACAAGCTAGCTCAAATTTAAATTATGTCTGACTCCAAAGCCTGTTGATTTAAGCCCTCCACTAACATGTCTGGCACTATACTTAATATTTGATAAGCAGCTGGCATTTTTATTATTTTTTTATTATTATTTTTACGAGCTTTCCCCTTTCTATAATTAACTTCATGTCCCAGAAAAAGGAATGAAGTCTCCTGTGCTTTTTGGAATAAAATTTATCTCTCATTTTGAGAAAAGAATAACATAACACTATTTTTCTGTGGCTGAATAAATACTCTTTTAATCATTAGCTATATATACAAAGATGCATGAATTAAATGAGTGAATTCAAGCATCAACTACATTCTCTGCATGGAGACAAAACACTTGGTTTAGGCTTACTTTCCATCTTTAACTGGACATACGATAGTTACTGATTATAGAAAACTCTTCTCTCACTGTAGTCAAGATGGAGCAATGCAAGAGCTTCTGTGGGGGAAGAAAGAGTAATTGTTCAACAGCGGTGGAAGTTATTTTTTCTATCATAAGTAATGTCATATATTTTACAGTTCATCAAAGTACACCTCCTTATTTTCAATACATGTTGACAGACCAAAATAAAGCAGGATATGAAGGGAAATAGAATGCATTTAAAATTCACTCACAGGTAAATATGTTTTTTACTTTGTTAATATCTTTATAGAAGCCAATGTAAAGAAATTTTCACATTCTTTACTAAAACATGGCATCTTTTTAGAGTAATATAGTGAAACTAATTCATTTTTACATATTTAGTGGCATATTACCAAATGCAGCAAATGAACAGAAGGTATTAAAACAGGCAATTAGGAAATGTTTGACTCTCGCCCTTCATTTAGATTTTACAACTGTTCTGTGTTTGACCAGAACATGTCTTGGGATGGATGTAACTTTGAAAAATAAGGCACTGATTTTTTTTCTCAGTGTTTTATTTTTGTTTTGTTTTAACACCAGAGCTGGCTCCCTCAAGTGAAAAGTGTAAAATTACTGGACTCTCTTAGATTCCAAAGGAAATTACCTGTAGCATGAAGTGTGGTGGTAAAGTATTCTCTCTGTTTATCAAGATGCAACCCAAGAAGTCAGTTGGGATATGCAAGCTCTCACTATTGCTATTAAAACATAAAACAAATATCACAGTGACCAACTATTTATATACAACTCTATAAAGAGACCAAAGAGAATGGTCTTTCCTGAAGTCTCTAGGTTTCCAAAGTGCTCTAGAAATATAATCATATTCCACAGTGAAATGAAAAAGACTCCTTCGATACCTCAGTCTTTTAAAACCCTGATAATAACTCGCATTTAGCAAATTTTAGCTAAAATATAACTTGACATTTATGAGACACTATATTTGAACACTGTAATTTTGATTGAAATCAAATTTCTCCTGTAACAACACGAGCAATTATCTATTTTACATGTGTAGTTTCATAGCTGTTATAGCGCAGTTTTGTCTATATATAGCTTAATAATGTTTCCAAAACTGGCACATTTAAGGGCATATTGAATAAAGGTCTATTTAGTATGACTACTCCTCAGAAACATGGTTTTCTGGGAAATTTGTGGATTTCAAAAAAAAAAAATTTCTATAGTTTCTGGCTATTAGTACAAAAATGAGTACAAAAATAACACAAATACTAATTAACCATAATATTGTAGAATTCAGATTTTACATTAATCAAACATTTAGGTAGTGACAGACACCATTTTAAATATTCTTTATATTAACTTGTTTTTCTAACTATAAGATAGTATTATAATCCACATTTTGAAAACAATAAAATTGAAGCACTGAGATTTTAGGTAAATTTATAAAACTGCACAGCAAATAAATTGCAAAACTTGCTGTTATACCCAGCTTCCAGTCTTCATGGTTTTGCCTTCCATACTACACTACCTCACTATGGAATGGTGGATATGGCAGTTGGTTTGGTGTAATGAGTGTCCTCATCATCATTTTTCTGGTGTTAGAAATCTATTCATGGGATTTATGTGAAGATAACTCCCACTCCATATGGCTAGGCAACAAGGATCTGCCTAGTTTTTGACAGATATTTGACATACACACACACACACACACACACACACACACACACACACACACATATATATATATATATATATATATATATATATATATATATATATAAAAATAAAGGATCTTTCTTTAAGCTGAATACATGTGAGTGTCAGAAAGTGCATTACCATACATTTTTCTGGCCTTATGAAGGAATCAGAAAGAAATAATGTGCAAAGAAAACCAGAGTTGTAGAGGAAAATATGAGCCAAAATATCACATATTTAGTCTCTAGATCCAGATGTACCTAAAGGCAGACTAGTACTATACTTTTCTTTAATGAACAATTAATTTTCCTACTTAGGTTAAGCTTAAAGAGCTCTCGTGAGCATTGAATTCTCCCTTTACAAGATGAGGTAAACTAAGAAATGCCAATATTTGCTTCACTTTCAATTCTTTGAAGGCAGAGGTTATGTCCTGTTCAACCTTGATGTATCTGGACATAAAGGCATGCAAAAATATTTGTGGAGTCAAGGAAAAAGGAACTGGCTCAAAGCTAGTAATATCATAAGAGGCAAAAGAGGGCCACAAACAATGACCTCCAAGACAGTTGATCATTGATTATTATGATACATCTACTCTATACTTGACTGAATTTGTATTTAATATATTTTTAAATCATCATCATCATTATTGTTATTTTTTAAAATATAGATGTATTATTTATATATAATGAAATTAGGAGATATTAAAGGTAAACTTTTATGACTTCTGACAAATGCATATAGCCATCTAACTCATATTCCTATCACAATATAGATCATTCCTTCACCACAATAACTTCTTACTGTCTTTTCCCAGTAAAGCCCTGTCAACTAGAGTTATCTATTCTGATTTCTATCACAGGTTAGATTGGCCTGCTCTAAAATTTTATATAAATGAAATAATTCAATAAAAACTCTTTTGTGTCTGTTTTGTGTCTCTTTCATTGTTGTTCTATCTAGATGCTATTACTATCTCTCTTTCACAGAGAAGAAAAGCAAGATAAAGAAAATAATTAGTGGCTAGTTATTACAGCCAAAGATCATTCAGACAGGGGATGTTAGAACTCAGGTTCAAATTTAGCAACTTGATGGCAGAGTCCACATTCTCTGCAGTATATCCAATGACCATTTACTTGAATTTCCATGCATTTACATTTAATAACTAAATATATTACCAAAGGCTTAGGATTTGAATATATTATAGGATATTTATTATTTTAAAAAGTACCTAGCAGATAATAAATCATGGTTATTCTCTTATGTTACTTGAGCATATTTTATACACACAAAAGAAATACAGAACCAAGGCAATCATCTAGAAATGTACAACAAAAATTACTATTGATAGAATTATCTTATTGATTTAGGAATTATTTTTACCAAAGTGTTTAAAATTAGTCTCTAAATATTCTATTCCACCCTGCCCATGTAGACCAGATTTTGTGGCACAATATTATAATTAAAAAAGAGTTCGATGATATGTTAAAAAGATAAATGTATATCAATATAATTTACAGTGACATTAATAGGCTCATTAGTTCAATTTGCTCTGACTGAAGCATTAATATAATAAAATTATTAAAAGTAATATTGTGAATTCAATAACATTTTATTGTGGCAATATCTTTTTTAAAAGACTGGTGTTAATTAATCGATGCTGTAAGGATCATGAAAACTGTTTACAGAGGTATTTTCTTATTGAATTATTTGAGTGAAATTAGTGAAAATTATGGCAAAATGATGCCATCCAATATTGTCTAAGAACAAATTTCTGCAAACTCTTCATGAGTTCCCAAATGGAAGAACATTCTTTATTGAAATTTAAAGCCTCTCATTAAGAACTCAGAAAGAAATTATTGACATGCTGTGGGACTTTCCAAGATGAATAGAAATTATTTGTTTTTCTTCAACATCATATAAAAAGACATATATAATGAAACAGATGTGAATGAGGATAATAATGAATACACAAAGCTGCTTTTTAAGGGATTAATTATTCCTCTCAATATTTCTTCAAGCCCTTTAACTGCTTTTATTATGGTCATTGTCAATTATATATAGGCTCATTTTGATGATCGTTTCTAGGAATAAATATACAAAATTATGTCCTACTCAAGGATGATCTGGAATTGTCACCTCTGTCACAACCTGTCCTCCTACTTCCTCCTGCTTGACCATAGTAAACTAAGATGGCATTTTAAATTGGTGAAAGTAATGAGGTTTACATAATACACATAAAAATTAATTGGCAAAGGTAGATTTTGTTTTTATATTAGCAGTATTATAGAAATAATGCAATATGTACTTTGTCAAAGAAATTATTTAAACCATACATTCTTAAAAGAAGCTATATCACCTTCAAGGAGACAAAAATTGGTTCGTTGGGGCCAACAATTAGATATTACAATAGTTTGTGGCCTTCCAGAGGACCACAATACATAAACAGATATATAGCATATAAATGAAATTGCAGAATATTATTTATATTGTGAATAATGATTAAAACATGCTAAGATATTCTAGCCCTGATGTTGAGTGTTCCTAGACTATTTCATAGCATTTAATATATTCTTTTGACTTACAGAAGTTTGTAAATTATTTTGAAAATAACTATATTTAACTTAGTCCTTCAAAATTGACAAGGCTTTTAAGGATATCCAGAAGGCTCTTGTTAAAATTGACACTAGATAAATGAAGTTTCTTACTGTATACGTCCCTGAACTTTCTAGAATTCTGTCTTCTTATTTTCATTTCCTAATATGCAGAATTTCTCTATTTTTTTCTTGACTTTACAATCGTTCTTTAGAAATTTGAATATTAGAAAGATTATTTATTTATTAATAACCTGGGGTGTGCCTATAAATTTTAGATGTAATAAAGTTACTGTTTATAGCCATATAGGCAATATTATTAGTAGATGATGATATATACATAACATGAGCCCTGAGTATGTTGCAAAATCTTTCTTTGAATATCTCTCTGAGTAAGCCGTCAACTCTAATACCTAGCACAGCTAGGCATCAGGGAACCCTCCATCTTTTTCTCCTGTCTAAATTCTTCTGATATTTTTACATTGCTGCTCTCCCTTTTCCACCTGGTCCTGGTCCTCTTACAGTGGAACAGATAATAGGAATGATGGAAATATTTCCTCAATAAAGTAGCAATAAATATTTCTATATGGTGAATCAGCATTTCTCTTGTTAGTTTTCAACATCTCTCTCATCTGAACTCTATATATCACTTCAGTAACAGTGCTCGTCTCTTTTCTCCTCCTTACCAAAGACTATAAAGATATTTATTTCCTGTCTCGATATGGTGTGAGGACACTGAGGTTGGAAGGAAGTGAGGAAAGTGGATTAAGTTCCCAGAAAGGAAGTAGGGGAAATTCTGGCTTCTAAAAGACTCTCCCTAGAGGAATAGATTCAAAGTGAGAATACCTTACCCTCCCAGCTTAGTGAGTAGAGAGGACTAGAGAGTGCTTCTCCAGGTAGCTCCTAGCTACATGTGGTAGTGGTGGCAGTGGGGTTGTCTCTTCCTAAGATTATCACCACATTTCAGGTCAGAAAATCCACCAGTGAATTTCCTAGTAGTTTCTATGGGGAGCTGTTGCTTGTTCCTTATCTTAGGATGCCAAGAATCACATGCCCCCATCACACCATCCTCTTTTATGTACTCATATAACATTCTACAATGCATTTTTCCACACCTTCACCCCAGATATAGTGAAGTTGTGAGATTCACTGGGCTATGACACAGGTGTTTCCACTAACCTGTTCCCATTTGTTCCATTGACAAAGTGAGAGGGGCGAGGTTGGGAGCAGAGCCAGACTCTGCAGTCCAGCGTAGAGCACAGCTGGGGGAGTGGAGTATGATCATTGTGGTCAGAGTTCTGAGGTAAGTAAGGTGGATCCCCACCACCTTCCTCCATTTTCTTACTCTTTTAGACAGAGTCCTCATGATATTAAGTCTATAAATATTCTCCATGTAGGGTTTACCTTAAGAATATAGATGATTCTTGCTTACAATAATTCTTTTTGAAACTACAGATGATGAAAATCTTTTCTTTATCAGAATAAGTTCAAACCAGGAATGTCTAAATGGAGAATGTATATTTTTCCCCACTTTAACTACATCAAGCTGTTTTGGTCCAATCCTAGACCAGTGCTATGCAGGTTCTGATGAGTCTTTAAAAAGAGGGGGAAAAAAAAGAGCTCTGATGCATCCTAATTCTAGTACCTCTTTTATTTGAAAATATTTCAAATAGGCTAATTTAGTGTGAAATATTTTCCCCTGAATGCACCAAGTTGAAATTTTGTCTGACATCTGCAGTCAGATAGGATAGGAAGAACCACATTCATAATCTCTGCTTCTGTTCTTTCCAAAGTGACCAAAGTACCTGCAAAATCAGTGGGGTCACAGCATCATTTTTCTGGAACAGAACTCATATCTTTCTTAGCCCCTCTATAGAGCACAGTAGAAATCTATCAAATATTTCATTGATTAGTAATAATTCTGTTGGTCCTTCACCATATGTCTTGTGTTCTTATATTTAAGAGATGAGGAACGTTGGCACATTTCAAATTGCACATTTCAAACTCCCCACCAGGTACTGTCCCACCCTATGCATACTTCCATCACTCTCTTCAGTTCTATTTTTCCCCTTTGACCATTGTACCCAACCTTAATTCCAATCTTGAGAAAGCTTCATCCCCATGTACAGTGCTTTAGGGCTCTATAATTTATATTTGTTGTGGCCATAGCCTCTAAGAAAAGCTACATTTTGTAAGACTAGATTCTTTGAATATTTGGCTTGATTTTTCTCTCGCTCAGCCCACATCCCAATCAGGGAGTGGGAAAGGATATTTTCCTTGTGGTACCATATTCAATTATTTGAAAGACAAAAATGACTATGTTGAAAGTATTTCAACAGGACTATGACTGGGTATGACTCCCTAACTGTCAATATACTAGGAGATCATCAAATTATGATTTAGTGATAGATAAGCTTTAAATAAGAAATAATTTTGCTGGGCTGCAATTTAATGAGAATGAAATAGAATTAGTAGGGGAATTTAATCCTACTGTTGTGTGGGGCTCACTGGCTCCAGCTAACATACTAAGGCATTTACCAACCAATTCTGCATCTTCCCCAACAGCAAGGAGTGGTTCCTTAAGTCGGTGTGTTCCAGTGGCATACCAGGACTGAGATGGTGGGACATAGCTTCCCCAGGGGCAGACAACAGAGTGTCTATCACACATTTTATAGAGAATTTATGAACAAAAATAAAACTAACCGAACATTGGTTGACTTTATATTATCAACATATACTGGGAATCGTAAATGAAGTCAGTGATAAAATAAATGTGTTGTTTAAAACACACATACATGCCTTAATAAACATTGTATCTTACATATACTCTTCAAGAAAGTTAATTTGAAATATTCTCAGCCATACAGTTAGTCCTTGAATCATACAGATTCTAGTTTTTAAGAGTACACACATTTCTTAAAGAGTAAACTCATCAACATTTGAATTTGCTTTGGTTCACTTAAAGCTCAATTTTGTCTCCAACTCCTGTGGTGCGACATTTTCCTGCAGTTAACCAGTGAATTTGAAGTAAACAATGATAGCATAGTGCTAATAAATACAAAGAAGCAGAACTTAAGTTATTTCAATTCTGTCTTTCTATGTGATCACATACAAATTTAAAATCATAAATCAGATTGTAAATTATGAGGTATAATTTTTGTATGGTAAGTGCACATTTTAAATCATATGTTTAATCTATTTGTTTAATGTTATCTGTGAATAGGAAGCATGTCTTTCATGTTCACCGCTTTATCCCCAGAACTTCACATAGTGCCTGCTATATAGTATATTCTCCATAGTGATTGAATGGATTAATAATTAGTTCTCCAAGTCTCTAGCCTGCTCGAGTAAGATAGAAATAACTACAGTGTATTGCTGAAGCTACATGACTATTTAAGCTCATACTTCTTAGTGTCTATCTCATAGTTTTTTAGTGAATGAGGATATCTTACTCTGGAATCTTATGTGATTATATTATGTATAGTCTTCAACTTCAATAAACATGTGGGGAAAAGAACAAACACTTATTTAGAACTTGTTACTTTTAACGGATTGTTGGAGACATTTAAAATTCATTCCTTTAATTTTAATTTTTACTATAACCTTAGGAAATAGACAGTATTATCCCCTTACTAAAAATATGAAACTGAGACTGAGCATTTAAATAATAAATGTCCATGCTTTTTCTTTAGTGATATTGAAACTATTTTCTGGGCCCTACGAAGTACAGGCTATGCTCAGAGAACATTGATAAAGTCCAAGAGGTACAGAAAGCCCATCCGAGTTTCAGCCAAAGAAGTTGATATAAGCTTTGAACTTACAAGTAAAAATTCATGTGAAGAAAGGAATAGCCAGGTGTCAAATGTTTGCATGATTGTACCATGCATTTTATCTCCCCACATCAATGTTCACACTCCAGACACAACAACTCGATTATTCCTGGGTAAATTATTTGTCTCACAATTAATTCCATCCAAGCACAGAGAGATCTTGAAAAAGAAAAAGAGGAGGGGTGAGAAGTTCTGAGAATGTTACAGCCCCAGAAGCTCCAAGTAATTCCCCATGGACTTCAAAAAGCACACTAGGAAAGTATTAATTCCCCTTGAATACTGGTTTGGTTATTTACTTCTTTTCTATATCCATAACAAAACAAACAAAGAAACCAGGAAACAACATTCTGATTAAAGAAGATTTCTGAATTTATAAGCATCAGAAACTTCCTAAGTGATGAATTTTACTGCTGTGTATTTCTCAAATAAAGCAGCACCAGCACATTTGTGTCCTTCATTTCCATACAATTTGTAAAATTATTACCTACTTAGAATATTACCCACTTTTCTTCATGTACAACATAAAAATTTATGATGGATACCTTTTAAATATCTAAGAGTATGCATAAAATAAAGTATGATTTATAATGGGAATACACATTGCATCTTCATTTTTAATTGTACTTCTCTTGTAGATGAACTCAGGAAAACATCAAAGTAAAATGTGCCGTATCATAGAAGAATACATGAGGATGACTTGCACCCTTTATTAATATTCCACATATTAATAATCAGAGTTATTCCTCTACTAAATAACTACACAGGTCAAAGTTCAGTTTATTTTTTTTAATGGAGACAATTATTAAATGACAAAATCTACATTATTTTGCTCATTATCCCATGGTATAATATTTCCCAGAACAGAAATATTTGTAGAGTTCGAAATATGCCCCATGAGTTCTAGGAGATTCTTTCATGTATTTTCTATTGTCTTGTTTGACAATTACATTCATTTATTCTAAGACACTAAAAGATTCATAACTGTGCTATCCTTAGATATTTTATTGTGTGTCATAAAATATGGAGAGGTGTGAAATAAAACTAAGCAGCTTAGTCATCTTATAAAAATGAGCCTTTTCACTTAAGTTTGGGAGCTATAACTTTATGATAATGTGCATTGTCAGCAATTTTGCAAAGTCATAAAGTTCAGAACTATGTAGAAAACACAATATACAGAAAAGAGCAGAATGTTAAGTATAGGTGTTTATTTATTCTGTAATATGTTTACAACCTAAAGTATAAGTCTGATGGATTGTGTAAAGATAATTGTACTGTGTAGTAGTAACACAGTCATTGCCAAACCACAACACTCTGAAGCATGATTCAACATATTGTCTTCCAAATGGTATCAGAAGTCATCCTCTCAGACAGTGTGCTCTTTCTCCTTCCTTTTTCAGATGCAGAAAATCTCCCCAAAGAAATGATGGCTTATGGTATCCTCAGGAGAATACTGAAATATCACACCATATTTGTTGTGTGTCAAATCCAATTCATTACAGTAAAGAAGATGGAAACCAAAACCACACCAATCTCTTAATTTCTTAGATGCAATGGCCAGCCACCAGAGGTCCCAAATACAAGATCACCCCAGAGTCAAGTAGTTTCAGGGGCTTAAGCTAGCTAGCTCTGGATACAGGTTGCTTGCCATTCTGAGGAAGACATTTCATTTCACTTGCAGCACATAGAATTTTAATCTTTGGCAAAAGCAGACAACATCATCAGAAAATATTTGGCTGGAGCAATGGGGGATTAGTTTGATGCCCTTGGATATTTTAAGGACAGTGAATTAGCAGTGTCCTTGGGTCACTGAGGAATATTGGGGCTGTCTGACATCCTTTAATAATATTCTATTCTAAAAATTAATATGCAGTATTTATCACAGTTACTTCCATAGTTCTAATTCTTGATTTATCAACATTACATTGGAACTACTGACTTATTATAATAAAAGATGATAATTTATCCTATTGAAATCACTCTGCCCACCCTATTTTTGTTCTATCCAATATGGAATAGTTATATTTTCAAAACTTTAGTTGAAATATAATAGAGTAAATGATACTGGGTCAGACCTTCCACTACAAATAAAAAATCAGAGAAAATATATGTAACAATTACTATAAATTAGACAGCTGGCAGTACACAGTGGCTGAAAGCATGGGAATTTATGAGATGAGCTCCACAATCATCCCTCTACCAGCAGACAATATTCTAATGATGGTTCACCAAGTTGGTCTCCAAGAGGAACCATGATGGTTCAACTGAGATAAAGAGAGAGAGGTCAGGATTTGTGGATGCTCAAGCAGCTGAATTCTGTAGGTGTCACCACTGAAGAAAATGAAGTTATGCAAAGTTGATTCCCACAAATATGTATTATGTTTTTTGGTAAGTCTTATGCTAAGGACCAGGTCTAACATACAATGGAAAGTTTTACATGATTTACTATACGGCATTGACTATGGGGTTGAGAATAGTATCAGTATTGGGGTCAAACAGTGCTAGGAAATGTTGGTCTCCCAGGCCAGCTAAAATGGCAGAATCTTATTACCACCTCTTGTACATCTTGTGCACCCAGCTGAGCTATCAGAAAGACCACTACTTATGAGTAAGAACGATGACATAACTAAGTCCTACATTATACTTTCCATAACATCATGAAAACCAAGCCCTTACGAGGTCCACAGGAGAGGCAAAGACTAGAGACTGAATCTTACCAAGTTAGAGGAGCTTGAGAAACACCTTAGATCTTCCACAGATCCTTCTCAGGAAAGTGTTAAAAAGCCAACAGGGGGCAAGGTGACAGCCAGGAATTGAACTCCGTAACAGAAGAAAATAAACATGCTTCAGAAGAAGCTAATCAAATCTAGAGTTTCCATAAGATATCACCAAAAATACATTATTCTCAATATAAAATAATAATTTAAAAAGTAGATATGTGAATAAACCAGACTATGTGACTAGTCAATAAAACAAGCAGTCAGTAGGACTCAAACCAGTGATATCTTAGATGCTATATTTATAAGACCATAAATTTAAAGCAGGTATCATTTAGTTCGAAGAAGTAAAGCAGGTTTTATAAATATTTTCAAAGAATTAAACAAAAGAAAAAAAAATAAGATGATCATATATTTGTATATTTGCAATCTTATCAGAAAAAAATGGAATCTATAAAATAAGTGAAAATCCTAAAACTGAAAATTATAATAAATAAGGTGAAAAAATATCCTGTGCTTCACATCAGATTGAGAATAAAGGCAGAGTCAGTCGGTGAACATGATTACTGATCAACAGAAAATACAGTGTATGAAAAACACAGAGAGATATGATTGAGAGAAACATGCACAGAATAGCCAGCAATTGTAGGACAAATGAAGTCTAACATACATTCAATAATAGCTCTTGGAAGAGGCACGCATGAGAATGGGGTAGAATATTTTTGAAATAACAATGTAGAATAATTACCCAAAAGTGATAGAAATAAATGCGGTTGCAGAAACAAATAAATTCATTAGAAAATAAAAGATAATCGAAAAACATTCAGACGAAAAAGAAATATTACATACAGGAAAAGAATATAAATTTCTACCTACTACTCATCAGAAATAATAGGGGCCCAAAGAAAATGGAATGATATTTTTAAAAGCTAAAAGAAAGGAAGAAAAAACCTGATTCTATCCACCCAGGGTTCTATACAGTGAAAATATTCTTGAAAACAAGGGTAAAATAAAAACCTCTTCAGAAAAATGAAAACAGAAATTTGGTTGCCCAAAGATCTGCATGACAAGAAATGTTAAAGTCATATTTTTAAAGCTGAAGGATAACACAAAACAGAAATGTGGATCTCCTAGAAGGAGAAAAGAATGTCAGAAAAGTAAATATATGGGTAAATATAAAGGACTGTGTATTTTTTTCTTTTCATAATATTCTTAGGAGAGAACTGGAAAAAATAAAATTAATAAAATATAAAATGTTATTCATAATGGACATAGAAATACAAGATATGATGACAACACTAGGAATTACATTTCCATGTAAATATGAGGATGGATATAGGAAATTATACTCTTGGAACATTATTTCATTTGAGAAGTTGGAAATGGGAGGTCGGAAGTAAAAATTAGCAAGTATGAAGTGTGAAATAGGAAGTATGTAAAAGGCGAAGTATGAAGAGTAAAGTTTAAATAATTCAATATTGACTCTAAATGCCTTTTCATAAATTAATAAGCCATATTTTGAACCCTAAAACCAGCAGTAAACATTTTAAAAAGAGGTAGTCCACAAATTTATAAAGAAAAGATATACCACACTGAAAATTATTACAATGTGTTATGCCATGCATGTTGAAGTAACTAGTATTCAACATTCTCCACTGGCCCCAAAATCTAAGAAACTGGATAAAATTAAAAATTAAAAATTGATGTTTAACCTGGGGCCTTTTTGGGGGGGAGATACCACTTTCTTATACATAAAATGAAAGACATTTTTGAACAGCAATTATACCAACTTGCTATGTCAGAGTTTTCTGAAGTTTGTTTTATCATGTTTTGAAATACAGATGTTTGGCCTTCAAAAGATTCTCACTGAATAAGTCTGTCTAGGGACTAATGTATTCTAAAGCTAAGCCAGGTATGAAAACTACAAAACCAAATGAACTTCAGTCTCTCTTGCAGCTCTTAACAGTCAAATTCACTGAATAAAGTAAATAAAAACAATTTTAAACATATATTTGCTGTTTTACTTCTAGTAGTAATCCATCTTTAAGGATTTTTCTAGTACTTATGAAAATGCCATTATAGCAACGCTTAAATAAATAGGCTTGCTTATGAATTTAGATGTTTAATGACCTGTTCAATGGAATGTTTCATGTTAATACCCTTACACTATAAATGTCTCATTAAAGAAAGAATACTCCCAAGAGCATATAGAAGTCTTGAATTTAGAAGGTCAAATTACAAATGATAAATAGTACCAATTGGATAGATAATTCAAAATAAATTTTCAGAAACCTAATAATTAGTAGCACAATTTTTAAAAGCAAATAATATGTTTGCCTTCATAAACTCAAATAATTATAGGCATAGAAATTGTGAAATTATGGCCCATTACATAATGAATAATCACCAAGAATGCTGTGTATTTATCATTTCTTTTCGTTTATTTTCCAAAGCATTTAAGCTTACCTGCCAATGAGATATTACCTAAGAGCCCGTTATCTATTCCAAAAATTGATTTTCAATTAATCTGCATCTCCATGTTCAACCTTAGCCAATATACCTCCAGGAAACACTGCTCACTGAGAACATTAAGTCATGAAATTTGATTAGATGACACTTAATGGGCTCAAACTGACACTTCACCTCCTTGAGACATGTTAATTACACATTTGGTTCCTATAAAGAAATATAACTAAACATAACTCTTAAGACTGTCTTACACACAGTTAGAAACCAGGTCAAGACTGTTGATGGCAGTATAAAGAGAGATGAAATACTTAACTGTATTTGCCTTGGACATGATCTGAATAAGACCAGTTAGTTCTTCCCTCTATCTAGGAATCTTTGAAAATGTTTCCTAGTGTTATGTTTTCTGATATAAATTTTGCAACCTGCAAATGAATGTAAACAGTAAAGTCTGTTCAAATAAAATAAACACAAAGCGGGAGGAGAAAAATTAACATATGTCAAATTACTGTGCACTCACCTTTCTATCCCCATTGCTATACCCTTCCTTGTCTATATAACGCAGAATGACATGAACACACAAACATTAGAAACTCGTAACTGGAATTCAAAATGAATTCAGCACCATGTAAAGAAAAGTTATATAGTTTTCATATTTTCACTGTTACACAACAGTTACACAACAGTTACACAACAGTATGTCTCTATGACAAATCCATGGCAATGTCTATATAAACTGCCTCCTTCCACATCTACTTTTATAAAGGGAGCTGGATTCCACAGGTCTGGAACTTCTTTTTAGTCCTGATCTTTTCTCTACAGGCTTTCATGCTAGTTTTGGAGAAAAGAGGTTCCAATTAAAACTTATACTATGATCTTTCTCTTATATATTCTCCTGTATGTGCCAAACTACTACAAAATTAAATATATTTTCTCCTTTTAATGTAATCATTTTGTTTCAAATAGGCACAACTTAAGTTTAAATTATCTATTTCAAAAAATGTAAAGTGAATAATTAAATAATTTAATTTTTAAGAGCTAATAGTGATAAATGAAATTGTTATGATTTGGGAGCCACAAATTTGTAGCCTATAGCTTCTAAACTTATTGAGCAGGTGGGACCTTTTGGAAAACTTGTGTAATTTTTCTTGTACATTTTCCTTTGACATTAGTTTTAAGCCTCATAAAAATAATTATTTTTGCTTTAAAAATCAATTATTATTATTTTGTAATATTTTGTATTTGATCCATATTTTCCATTTTCATTGTTCTTTTTGTGATCATTTTCTTTCCACCTGAAGATTTTCTTTCAATGTGTGTTTTCGTACAGACTCTCAGCCATTAGTTTTTTTTTCTAGATTTTATTATCTGAAAGTCTACATACACTTTCCTTTGGAATAATATTTTTAATGGGTACAGATTTCTAAGATGACAGAGATTTATTTTAACACTTTAAACATGTCATTCCATTATGTCTGCCTTTCTCATGAATAATCTGGAATTATTCTTTGCTTTGTGTGTATTGTATTTCCTCTTTTCTAGTTCATTTTGATATTTTTCTGAATCAATGGTTCGTAGGAATTCCATTATAATATGCCTTGGTGTGTTTTCCTTCTTTTATATACTATTTGAGGTTTGGCGAGATTCTTAAATGTGTGATTTTATAATTTCCATTAAATTTCATATTTAAAGACTAAATTAAAATTATTAAACTTAAACTCTCAACTATAAGTTCACCTCTCCCTCTAGTGCCACTCTTCAGTTATATCTCAGTTACTCTCCAACTCATTTTTTTTCCCCTATCAATCTCTCCTAGTCTCAGTAACAACTCCTCTGCCCCTGAAATCACTTCGGTTCAGAATGTTGATTTTGGGACTTCCATGGATGTTGAGGGCAGTAACTGGACAAGAGCATGCAGTTCTCTCCTTTATGTACATCTCCATTCATTTTCCCATGCCATTGATGGTAATACTAGAATATCTTTTCATGAGCTCACTCAAGATATAAGGATAATAGGTGTAAAAGATTCGCATAAAATTTCTACTAGGTATGACTAATCTTTGTCCTTACGGATGCAAATTAAACTCCAAGATTTTCCTTAAAGTTTCTGGATAAATATGGTTCTTAAAATTTTGCTAATATTTCCTTCTACTAGAATTTTGAAAATATACATCCTGAAAAACAATGTTGCTTATTTAAAATTAATGTTTCATATATATCCAGCCCAATTTTAAGTTAGAAGGAAACATACATCTGCTCTGGAAAATGGACTAATGTTGAAGTAATATGTATTTTATATATGTATATTTATTTTTCCTGACAATGACCAAAGAAGGCTATTTGATCTCACGATATAGAGAAGATTCCTTCCACCGACCCTCAGTTTAGTAATATTTTCCTATTAGTATCTGTTACAGTTGTAATTACTATATTTGTTCTTTTAAGCTTATTTCTGAATCCTAAGTAGAAAGCAAACTACCCCAGAGAAAGCATCACATTTTCTTAATTTATTAATAAAATCCAAGGGCTAGCTTTGGGAGATCTTGGATGATTATTTTGAAGTAGTATAGAGAATGGAATGTTCAGGAGTGTTGCGTAAAAGCAAAATGCAAGAGACAGGATTGAAGAGGGCCAAAAGGAGACTATTGCACATGAGAAATGAATGAATGTTCCGCACAGCTACAAATAAATATGACTAAACAAAATAAATTAAATAATCTCTATATTAGCTTAAATCAAATAGGAATCAATGCAATGAGTGGGCACCGTCTCAGAGGAAAAAAGAAGTCAGCATCTAATAATTGGAAAACAACAGAAATATGTTACTTTTCTCCTTTCCTCTACTACATTGGCCCTCCTGTGGCAGAAATAGTTTATTTTATCAATGCTATTTGTTACAAATAGAATCCTGAAGCTACCCAGCAAGCCAGGATGTAGTTTTTGCTATTGCTCCCAGAAGTAGCAGTAAAGTGGTCAGAGTAGGAAAATTGTGTGCCTAGATTAAGAAAGCGATTTACAGCAGCAGCTTTATGAGCAACAAAATTAGCATGGAGTGTTTAAGTGCAAGAGATATTTGTCTGCTTAGGGAAGATCACTTCCTAGCAGTAGAAATAGCAGGACAGCCCAGGCAGGAAATCACAAAACAGAAGGAAACATGTGCAGGAAAATACGGGAGGTGCATAAAACTAATGAGATCAGTAAAGAAGGGCATCCACCAGTGATTACATAAAACAAAAACACATTTATAATAAATTTGCAAAGCCCGCCTTAACATAATAATATTTAGGTTCTGAATTAGTATAAAATGTGTTTCTATACCTCTTGCAACATTAAAGAAGATGAATAACAACACTATGATCACCATTACAATTCGAGGTATGCATCAGGTCATATTTGTTTTATTTTATTTCATTTACATTTTTAAAATTAATGGCTCAACTCATTACTTGATTAATTTAACAGAAAAATTAATGCCCCTCCCTTATTTTTTTGAGGTTTCCTTTTCTCTAATTTCTCTTTAAATGCAAACATTTTAAAGGGATTTATTTATTCCAAACAAGTTAAGTATATTTTCAACAACGAGACCAGAGAAAGCCCTGGAGCAAGAAGTCAATACGTTTACTAGTAAAACTCTGTGTAATCTGCTGCCACTTCCATAATATCCATGTTGTGTCATTTTTGTATGGTGGTTTCCTATAGACTGGAACATTCATTCTACCACTGTGGTATACAATTGCTCTTCCAGATCCTTCCATAAATCAGAAAAATTGCCAAGCTTGGTTTTCCAAGTTAACAACTCTTTATATTTAAATGAATAGTAACAGTTCCTAAATTTTAACAAGTAAAAAGAATCCCACATGTAGGGTAAGTGAATCCGGAGGTAGTAGTGGAAAGAGTGATAGGTTTCCAGTCTCGGTCTCAGTCTCAAACAGAGACTTGGCCAGCACTGGCAGCATAGAAGCTGGCAGCACAGAGGCAAATCTGTTTCAATGTAGTTTGATGTCTGATTTTAAATAGAGATGTTTATCAATAAGGTCACATAACTCGAGGAAGTTAATTTTGTTACAGAGTGAACATAAAGAGAAAACTGTAATTTAAAATAAAGAAACAAAGAAAAAATAGAGACTCATTTGTTAATTTAGGATTTAGAAAAACTGTTCTAGTAATTATCAGACTAGACAATTACTTTCTATATAAGAAAATACAGATTACATTATTTACTTTTTTTTTTTGGTGGTATTTTCATTGTTGAGTATCTTTTCTTTTGATAAGCATTACTATTAAACAAGTTAATCAATGAAGACTTACATGAAAAATATTTATAATATGGCAGGTGCTATTAAATATGATCACTTGAGCTCATGCTAGATCAAGTGAATGCCAGACTGGACAGGGCATATTTAAGTCAAGAAATAAAAGCATTAAGAAAATTCGATGATTTCTAATGTTGTTTTGAATAACAGATATTACTATTCATCAGTATCAATAAATAAAGACTATGTAGAAAGGATATTTTTAAATTAACTGTGAAGTTAGATTTATCAGATTTATAATTTCTGCATTAGCATCAATCAAAAACAAACCATAGTTCTGAGAACCACCCATGGGGAAGTAACTTGAATGAGACTGGCCATTCCACTCTAATCAAATAGAAAACTGGAAAAAATATGAAATAGCTATTTTGAGATATTGAACAACAGGCTGAACAACACATTCTACCTGAGAGAAAGGGGTAGGTATCAAAGAAAGGGAACTGTATGATCTTTCTGGCTTTCTACTTAAATATATTTAGCTGATGTGAAAAGAAGAGGCAACACTCAAGCTAAGCATTGGTGAACTGAGTTGAAGGGACAAGGATCAGAATTTAGGAAGTCTGAGTTAATTAGATATCGCTTGTCAGATCAGAGTACCAAAGTAGAAGGAGGTACACAGAGAAAGAGGTCCAGAAGGGACCCAGGGCTATACTTGAGTCTTTGGTTAAATTATTATTTGCAAATGTGAAGGATAAAACTCCAAAAGGTAGGGGGGAAAAAAAACAAAAAACAAAACTAGGGAGCTATGTGGTAAACAATTCACCAAATTGAAATAAAGTGGAGAGATGTTCAAATTCTTACCAGAGTGGATAGACCTTGATTAAACAAAGAGCTTTTGATGGAGGTGCCATATAATGACAACTTAGTAACAGAGCTAAATTAGCATGAGAATGAAAAATAAACTAAATCTAAACTAACAAATCTTAAAAACAAGGCTGAGTAGAATCAAGCTAATCTGTAAATAATTTGAATGACTGCCAAAACACACTTAACATTTTTTCAATCAAGATGACAAATTACAAACTCGAACATTCTACAACTTGCTATTTATTAATACTGATATCTAATAAAATGTTACCAGACATTCTAATAAGCAGGAAAATTTGACTCATAACCTGGAGAATAAAAGTAAGTATAAATAGACTAATAAATGATATGAATCATTTAATTAGCAGACAAAGACTATTATAAATATGTTCAAGAATATAAAATAAAGCATCCTAAGAAAATAAAGATATTTTTAAAAACCAACTGAAATTGTAGAAATAAAACACAATACCTAAATTAAAAAAAAAAAATCATTAGAAGTCATGCCAGAAAATAGACACTGAAGAAGAAAGTATTACTGGACTTGATGATATAGAAATGCTCCAAACTGAAGCACATAGAATAAAAAGATAAGGGGGGGGGGAAATGGTGTTTAAATATACATAACTGGAATTTGAGAAGAAATAGGATAGAAAATATTTGAAAAAAATAATCAGTGAAATTTTTCCAAATTTTATAAAAATTGTAAACCTACAGATCCTATAAGTGCAAGATAAATATAAGGAGAATCACATCAAATTACATCTTAACCTAACTTCTAACCAAAATGAAAGCACGAAAACTTTCAAAGCAGCCAAAAAAAAAAAAAAAAAGACAGTGTAATAAAGATAAAAATGTCAGGACTTCAGAAAAATAAAAATGTCAGAATATAAATAGAATAATATCTTTAAGGAACCAACAGAAAAAATGCCTTATATGAGAATTCTAAGTTAAAAAAAAAATTATCTTTCAAATAGGTAGGCAAATTAAAAACTTGAAAAATAAAATAAGAGAAAATCCATTTTGAAGAACTGGATATTTAAGATATGTCAAAGTTATTCAGGTTAAAAAAAATACTACTCATGGGAAATTATATTTACACAAAGAAATGAAGAGCACGAGAAATGGTAAATATGTAAGAATAAAGTATGGTTCCTATTTTTTTTTAACTTATAGAAAATAAAAATCACTTTGAAGTTTTAAATGCTTTATAACTTTTATAAAACATGTAGATCTAAGATATGCTAAAAATAAATGATGGAAGCATACAATTTATAAAGTTCTTACATGTTGTAAATCTTAGACCAATTAATAAAAATGAACTGAAAGGTATAAATATCAATTCAATAATTTAGATTACATATAAGATATTCATATAATGGCAGTGAGAGAAAAATAACAAATAAAACATATAACAAGGTAATATGCTTAAAATCAATAATTTTGAACACTACATTTAATACTAGCAGAGTATACATTTTAAAAAATGTTTATGCAACATTCACCAAGATAGACTGCATGCTGGTCATAAAATCAGTATCACTAAAGTTAAGAGTGTTGCAATCATACACATATTTTCTTCTCTGACTACAAGAGAATTAAGTCATAAATTAATAACACATTTGGAAAATCCCCAAATGTTGGCAATTAAACAATATACTTCTAATAACACATTTAAGTAAAAATTTGTAAGTAAATTTATAAAATATAAAAATGAATTAAAATGAAAACTGACATATGAAAAATATGTAGAATAGAATGAAACTCTCAACACTAATCTAAACTTATAGTTTTGTGCAGCTAAAAAAAATAAAGTGCAAATTAAAATTTTATATATATATAGATAGTAAAATGTAAGGAGAAATTAATGAAATAATAAATGAAAATAAGAAAACATAAAATCAAAAGTTGATTCTTTGAAAAGATCAATGAAATAGATAAAACTGATAATCGTTTACATAAAACAAAGTGTATACTCAGCTCATTTAGAGGAAATTCCAGAAATGGAGAATAAATTTATAGTTATATGAAGGGAAACACTACTTTGTTTGGATTAAGAAGTGACTTCAGAGGAGGAGGAGGGAATTTTCTGGGGTAATGAACATGTTCTGTAACTTGATTGTGTAGTGGTTACATGGGTATATAATTTGTCGGTAAGTGAGAGTGAACTTTTTGATATGCAATTTACACCTAAATAATGTTTATTTATTAAAACGAAAGAACGACACAGACATATTTGAGATTCACTTATGTATGAAGATAGATTGGTACTTGGAAATATTAGTTTTTACTCAGGCAGGAGTAATGGCATATTGGAGCACAGTATATCTGTGATCATATCCAAATTTAAATTCTATAAATCTTTTACCTTTCCAATACAGGACTTTTATGGTTTATTTTATCTATAATACTATTCATATTAATGATAAACAAAGTCATTATTATTTAAATGATTAGATTGCTAAAAATATTACATGACCATATGTCATTGGCTGAAATTTCCTATTTTAGCCTTTGTATCAAAATTCACACAGAAAAACACCTCCACATCTACTAGAAAATGCTTATTCTATACAAAGAGATGATAAATCACTCTTTTTCTAAGTTTATCTACATATGCTTGTCTGCTTCTACATTCATTCCCAAACTTTCATTTGCATCTCAACATTTTCTTCATGTAATACCATAGAATCTGTAAGGCTATGTATTTAAGGGGTCAGCAAATCTTCAATATTTTAAACTTGTTTTGTAATTCTTGCTCTGCAGTAATTTTGTAACTCTTACATTACAAGAAGTCTGAACATTCTTCCCACTATATCTTGGTATCAGAGTCATCAAGGAAAACACAACACATTCAAGCACTGGATGAAACAATGCTTTACTCTCATAGAGAAGAAGAAAGAGCAAGATCAGCTTCAGTAGTGGGCATCAGTACCCACAGCCAGTAGGCCCCTTCCAATGGCAGCCAACAATAGAGACACACCCCTCTTCTGCTGCAGAATAAAGGAACCCATAACCTTGGTGCAGGGGACAGATAGAACAGTTGAGTTTGCCATGTAGACGATACACATACCACACACGTAAGCAGAATAAAAGAGTACACATTGAGTCTGAAACAGAGAAAGACAGTCCCGCACAAGGTGCTAAGACTATCAAAGGGTTGTGAGACCTCTTTATCACTTAGCAAAGAAGTGTTCTAGGCCCAAGCCCATTCTTAAATGGCACAGTGGGATTAAAAAGACTATGCACTGAGGCGCTAGCTAAGACTATTGTGGTAATCATATTGTAATATGTAAATATATCAAATGAATATGTTGTATACCTTAAACTTACACAATGTTATATGTCAATTACATCTCCATAAAAATTTATTTTAAAGATTTGAAAATAAGATTGTATGAACAAAAGACTACCTTTCCCAACAGTGTCACTATATGCTTGTTTCAGTAGGAATTCAGATACTAATATATATTTATTAAATCAAAGAAAAGAAAATATGAAAAGTTATTTCAAGTTAAAAGTGAGATTTACATTTAAAATGTAGTTACATGTTTTCATTATATATTCTGGATACCAATGCTTTGTCAGAATATTTTCTCCCAGTGTACGGCTTGCCTTTTTATTTTATTAATGGTCTCCTATCGATCTTTAGCTATATGATAATGTAGCACAATTTTCCTTATTTTTCTCATAACTGTATTTCTCTTTAGTTCCCAAATGACTTTTCTATCTAGAAATATTTATCCATTTTAAATTCTTCCAAGTCATCACAATAAAGTTCTTTAATAAAAAAGACATTCAGACCTATGAAGCCCAAGTACGGTTACATTTTCTGGATAGAATTTTATTTAACTGTTATTAAACTGTTCTACTTTCTCGTCAAGTATTTCCACATTAGTGTTTCCAAAAGTAAAAGCAGTCATTTTCTTTCCACTTTTTCTTTGGTATTTAGCCTGCACGATAACCATGTATGTTATACATTTAATAATACATTTTATTAATTACTAAATTTTCTACATCTTAGATTCACAGACTTATTTAACATCTCAAATTGTCAAAATTTCAGCACCATGATTTTTACTCCATGGTATCATTCTCCCTATTAAGATCATTTCAAGACGTATAATCCAAATTCTTCGAACAGTCCAACTTGAAGATAAAAATAAAATTATCCTACCAATTATAAATCTAAATAAATAGTAATCTTCTTACAGCAATCTTTGTCTCTGAAACTGATAAAATTTTAACTCATACTAAAAAGTATGTTCCCAACTTTATGAGTTCAGGGTGAGGGGGTACGAGTTTTGAACAACTTTTGATTTATTATTTAGAATCGATTTGTGTTCTGCTTTAAACTCCCCTCCCTTTTAAGCTCTCCATTGGAGAGATAGCCATTGAGATTAAATTTGGTAAATCTACCTCCATTATTAAATATGCTTTTTACTGTGTTCAAGATCATAGACTGAAGATCATGAACACTACCTCTTATTGCTTCCTAAATCCTAGTGCCATTTCCTTGTTTTTGCTGTCACTTAATGCTGAAGAGGCTACTGATACTGAAAGCCAGAACTACCAAATATTCTCTTTTGCTTTATAGACAATTTTATTTCACTATATTGTCACTCTTATGTCTCATTTTTTGTTTTTGGATTATTTGTTTGTTTATATCAGTATTTTAAAACTTCATACACAGACTCCTGTCTATAGCAGTCACATTGCCAGCAATGAGCAAAGCTTACACTTAATCCAGATATCCTGCTTAAGTTATCTTAAATAATAGACTAGATTTGTTGCAAAAATCTTTTCAATTTATTTGTGGGACATTTTCTAAAAGTTATGTCCAAATCTTAGTACTAAAATAATTTCCTTTCTTTTCATCAAACAGGCTTTCATTTCTTCCCACAGAATTAATTATGAAGGTACCAATCTCAATCAAATGTCTTTTAAGAGGAAATTTCTTACTAAGCCAACTAGAAACTTGTTTTAGAAGAAACAATTTATATGTCAACAGAGACAGAAACGATTTATATGTCAACAGATGCAGGGACAGGGTGGTCTCTAATGCCAATACATCTATCTGCCAAGCCCACAGGACTGTGAGTTAATGTGCATCCGATAAATGAGCCTGGCAAAAGGATGTCTAGAGTATTTGCTCTAATGATGTGGTAGGTCTGATTCCAATAACTCAAGAGTCTATAGAACTGAAAGTTTGTCACTCAGAAAGAAAACCTCACATATAACAACTGATATATCTAAGCATTTGGCACAGTTTCTCTTTTAATTAAAATTAAACAGCTAGGTTAGGAGAGTGATAAAGTCAGCTAAACTCTGGCTTAACACTAAGCCAAACATGTAAAACAGGCCTAGGAGACAATTAGCTAATATTTTAAATACTGACACTTTAAGGAACCACATGTTCCTTCTTCTTTAGGTTTTGCTGACATATTTCTCCAATCTCTCTTTGAAGTGAAGAGTAAAGGGCTACTTCACTTTTCAATGACAGTGATGTGATATCCCGTGGTACCTTAAACTTAGATGCTAAACTTTTGAGTGTTGATATATGTAGGTATCAAACAATTTTGCGAATGGCTCGAGATCCTTACAGCATCATAAATGGTTTGGTAGCAAGCCGGTTCACAGACCACCTCTGAGAAGCACTGTTCCATGCAAGAGGCTGAGTATCTCTAAAAACCGAGAGAAAAAAAGGTAAATAGCTCCTTTGAACAGTTTGGAAGTGTTCAGTGTAGTTGCAGATACAGATACTGTGTGTGTAAACATATTTCTATATGTATATATATTTAATATATATTATATGTTTGGATGTATATACACACCCAAACACACATACACATGCACTCACATATTAGAGACTTTCTCAATGAAATATTGAGAAATATTGAATTATTGCATTGATTTATATTACAATAAAAGTGCCCTATCTCCTTACCTTCTGTTTGACCTGGAATCCTTTCCGCCGTTTTCACCTAAACAACACCTATTTAAATTGAGAGCTTTAGTTAAAGTTGACAGCTTCCAAATCTGATATGTATGTCCTGTTTATTGGTAGAATATCTGTGTAGGGACTCTTCTTTCTTTTTTTTTTTTAACTCCCATTTTATGCCTATTACCCCAATATAAACATTAACAATCTACTTTTCCCTCTCAAAATGTTTTGGTCCTGGTCTGAACAAAATTACATGACATATTATGAAAAAGACTCTATTAAAGCAATGAAATCTAAAGATTCTTATAAGACATTAAGCAGCAAAAGGACAGTCACTACATCTTATTTGTGTAGCTTTTTAGCATCTGATGCTTGACATACAATAGTATTTTTAAAATATTGAATCAATATAGGTTGAATGAATCTATACTTTGATTAATTATTTCATTTGAGAAAAAGTTCTTCCATAAGTGAATTAGGAATGTTTAAGAATTATAACAAAATCATATAAAAGGTAATGTTATATCAAAAGTAAATGCTAGTAAACCGACTCTCTAGAAGGAAAATCCAAATTTTGTAGTGTTTGCAATTTTTTGTAGTGTAAATATTTCCACTATAATCAATTTAAAGCTAATAATGTGATGTCACTGAACTTAGACTCGGGAAGGGATGCAAATATTTGATTATCATAATCTAGTATTAACCAGTTCCACCTCTCATTAGTGTTTTATGTTACACAGTTCTATATCATTGTTTATTAAAAGATAACTCTTATAACATTTATATATATGTGTGTGTGTGTATATATATATAGGTACATTGTTAAAGATGAGCAAATTTTGCAAAGTTGATTAAATCTATTTTAATGCTCAATTTTTCTTCAGTTTACTCTTAAGATTGATTCTTCTTTCTATTGGAAATACATTTTGCTGTATAAACTTATTTCACAAATTATACCAGAAAACATATGAAATCATTAAATACTTTATCATGAATAAATTTAGTCTATCCACTATACTAAAGTTGATTTGCTTCCCACAGATTTTCCCGTATTCGAATTAAAGCACTTGTAATGAATGCGCTAAAAAATATCAGATGTTTTCAACAGATTATAAATATTTTGAGTATAAAACTTTGTTCTTCGCTCAGATGAATTGGACAGTGGTATTGAAAGAAGAAAAGTTACAAAGAAATCTACATACACACACAAACACACACACACACACACACACACACACACACACACACACAAATATAGCACACATCAGACTCTTGTTCTGTTTCCACACCTACCGAGAAAAAGTAATACGCATTTGGTAATCACACATCCTGGTAATCATAATGAATTATCAGCCTGTGTCTTCTTTCTACCTTGGCTGTTTCAGATGCAAAGGACAGAAATCTAACTCCAGACAGCTTAAAGAGAAAAATTATTGGTTTAGGAGAGGCCTTGTTCTATCTTTAAATGTTGGTAGGTTAATTCTGGAGGCCCCTAGGTAGAGAGAAGTATAACCATCATTTATCTGTTTCAAGATTAGGGACTCTTTCTGGCATATTATATTTCCCCTTTAATTCCATCTTTCATTTCACTTTTTCTCTGTTCCATTAATTTATATACCTCATTATTTATATTTTCAGTGATATCCATATCATCTGCATATATATGCTTTCTCATGTATAAAAATAAATTTATCTACTTGGCATTTATAACAATCTCTACTTAAAAGTTATTTGAAAGTAAGTATAGAATTACTTTTTAAAAATAAGTCCTTTCTAATAGTTTGTGCCATATTTTAAGTAAATGTTTTAAGTAGACAAAAGAAATTTATTTTTAAATTTTTATATGGGATGCATTCAGTTTATTAATTTTAACTGATTTAATTACAATCTGATAAAACATTGCTTTTTTTTTTTTTTTTTCAATTCAATGAGTCCTTAATTTTTGATATATTTGCCTAAAAAGTCTCCATGATTCTAGCTAGGGTCTGGCAAAATACTTTTTGATTAAAATGAGGTTTCTCTTTCAATGGGTCTCAATGAAGTTCAGTGTCACACCGGTTGGGACAATAGATCAACCAGTTCCTCAATCTGTAAAGTACCTACACCATTTAACATATTCAGTTTGTTGATGTAAAATGAAATGAAATTCTGTTTGTAAGCACCTAGGAATGATTGACATATTACCATGGGTAATACTAATAAACGATAACATCAATAGTCCCAGAGCGTGGAGACCTCTCAAAAGAGTAAGCATTAGTGAAAAGTCTGCAGATCTTGGGGTTAAAAGTAAAACAAGCAAAGTGCCGAAATTCTCTGAAGAGAGTAATTTGAGGTAAAGAAATTTAATCATAATATTATTAGGAGCCGTACGCATGAATTTCAAACCAAGTGTTTAGTGATGTTCTCCAAAGTCGATTTATAGTACTATTTGTTATAACGTAACAACACATAAGTTAAGTTATCCTTCATATAGGAATAATAGATTTGGTTTTGAAAAGTAAAATATATATGTGCCGCATACGCAAAGTAGTAGTATGAGCATACATGGGTCAATATATTATATATGGCTGAAGACATATTGACAGAGCATAATTGGTTTTCCGTCACATAACGACTAATATGTGTATAGTCCTCTTTATATTTGTACACTTGAGGTTAGTTATAGAAATAATTGGTTTTATACATCTATTTTAAAAGTTTTGAACCCAAGAAAATAAAAATACAGGCAATAAAGAAAAAAACGCATATCATTAACTGATTTGTAGAAATTTCAGGCATTTATAATAAGCAGTCTCAATCATTCTCACATTAGGCAGATTACATGTGCATCATGTTAAGATTTTCAATGAGACAATAAAAGGAAGTTTTGCTAATACAAATAAAAGGATAAGTAGTGTATTAAAATAAAATAAAGTCAATGTGGAATTTTAAAAATAAAAACGATCAGTATGCAGCAGTCAGATAATGAAAGAGAAGAAGGAGTTATATTTTTTAAATTATATGTAACATATCCCAGTGATATTTAATAGTTGAAAAAACTATTGCTTACTCTTTTAAGCTTCAGAGATCTAAAACTGTAACGTGGAGCTCAAGTAGTTCTTTAATTGTCTAATCTAGTTAGCAACTTTTTTCTGCTACAGGTCTGTATTTGCCAAAATAACTTGTGTAATTTTCATTTCATATGTTATAATTCATTGTTTTGTTCTCTTTAGGTAATTAAACTCAATTTTAGATGTCATTAGAGTTAAATTATGTTAGTAATTATAGTACAATAATAAAACCCCAGGCTATTGATCCTAGGGTATTTGTACCTTCTTTTATTCAGTGTACTGTTTGAAACATGATTTATTACTGCCTTAGGCCAGCGTTGGTAAAATGAAAGATTTGAACTTAGGGTATCTATTAGACCCTTGGAGACATGAAAAACTGTCTTCAATTCTTGTCCTAAGATCATAATTAAACACACTAATAAAGGAAATGGATTCTCTTTTCACATTAATTCAAATATGAGTGTTTATTTTTTTCAAATAAATAATTACAGGTGAAAAAGAGAGGAAGAAAAAATAAGAAGATAATGAAGAGAGGGAAGAGAAAGAAAAAACAATGAAGAAAAAGAAGAAAGAAAACAAAGGAGGAAGTTAAGACAGAGGGAGAGGAGCATAAATAGATAAAGCAGATACAGTAAGATCAAAAGAAGCAGCAGGAACCTGAGAGAGAGAAGGAAAGGGAGAGGTGGAAGAGGAAGAGAAGAGAAGGAGGAGCAGAATAAGGAAAAGGAGAAACCTACACTATTTTTTTTTCTTATGAAAACACTCGATTTAAAAGCATTTTGGAATTTCCGAAATCTAGTCAAAGTACCAATTTATTGGACACTGAGATTTTTCTAGCTAAATTAATGCATATAAATGACCACTTAATTATAGTAGTTCAAAATATCTATTTTCAAGTGCATGTACATTTGCAAATAAAGAAGGAATCTCAAAAATTCTATTTCTGATAAATGACCAATTTATTCATATAATAGCCAAATTCATCTCTTTATTTTATGTTGTTTTTATTCATTTATTCTTATTGCCTTATTGCAATATACTTTACAGCTTAAAATGTATCAAAACTTGTGTGTCTGTAAAAATATTCACAAATCACTAAATTATTATTTTAGTTCTTATACCGGGCACCAATCACAAGAGTGCAAGTTTATCTTACAACATGAACTTATGAGAACCAGGACCTTAAATACCCATTTGAACAATGACTGGGGCATATTAGCCACTCGGTATGTGTTTAATGAATAAATAAATGAATAAACACATGCATGCATGTAAGAGAAGAAAGAAAATGAGGAAGAAATATGAGTTCTATATACTTTTACCTGTGGAGAATAATATATTTAGTATGCATTATTTTGAAGATACATCATTAACTATATAATGTCACTGTTATTTTGACGCATATTGATTTTAGCAGCTTTAAAAGATAAGCTTCAACATCTGAAAAATGAAGGTAGAAAAAAAGAGAATTATCAAAAATGAATGCCATGTAACTCAAATATTTTTCTAATGTGAAATAATTTAGAATATGATTTCACAGTTCTCATCATTGTTAATTAATTACAAGAAGTGATTAAGAAGAAAGAATATAGATATTGATATGTTCTGTTGATAAATCAAAAAGATGGACATTCTGTACAAACTCACAAAATCAGTGGGCTATTAAAAGAATCTGAATCATTATGTAAACTGCTGCCACTGACACAAAAGTTTTTGTAGTATGTTCCGTTTCTGCCCTACTTGTAAGTATAAAATTATGTCTTAGATCATCAGTATTTTTAAAGAAAGAACATTTTTATATATTGCTTTTTTTCCCTATGACAGACTATTTAACTGAAGTTGCCAGTATATGATATTTTATTCAGCCTCCTGTCCTTGCAAACCAATAAGTGTAACCCCAGTAACTTTTCTTCTCATTAGAAAGTTATGAGTTCATTAAATTTCATATTTAATCAAAGATCTTCCTAATCAATGATATTTGTAGATATAGTATCTAACACAGAGCCTACTGCTACAATTATCAATTTTGAATTCCTCTCATTATCTTCACCAATTGTCTCATGAAGTGAATATGGTGACGGTGTTTCTGGTTATGTATGAGTTCAAAAACATATTATTCTACTCACTAACTCTAACTTGGTTATAAACCCTGTTAAGTTACCAATTTACCAGCAGCAACCGCCAACTCTTAGACAATAGCAGTATGAAATCTTAAGTAAAGAAAGCTAGGCAAACTGACTGTTTTTACTACCAATTATTAAAACAAAAAGGAAAATTGATTTAATCTGAATTTGGCTCTTTTTTTTTTTTTTTTTGTCTCATGCAGGACATTTCCTTTTGTAAGGAATTGCATTTCTTGGAGGACTGAGATGAAGTGTGAGAGAGGGCATCACTCTCCATTTTATGTTACTTTATGTTACTGGGACCCAAATCATTTCTGCTTGACCTACACAATTTTATAGATTTTTGTTTGCTTGAATGAGCTATAGGAAAACAGCCATTGCAGCCATTAATTACAGTCCTCTCTCCTCCTAAGAACAACTTATATGTCCATAAGGTTTGGATAAAGAAAGATTAGAATTATAGCTGACAGGTTATATTTTAAAAACTGTAGATCACATCTTGATTAATTGCATTGTTCAGACTAATACATCCTTTAGGAAAATTTTCTACCCTTATAGTCCCCGATTTTGTATGCAAACAGAGTTGTTAAATACTGTTAGATCTCTTCAATCTACCCTAACCTTTAACAAATTTCTCAAATGTGTTTAACTTTGGTATTGGCTGTCTTATTCTAGCTAAAGTTAACAATAGATGATGTTTCCATGGAACAGTACTTTCTAATTTTAACACTCATGACAAAATTCCAGAATGGTAGTCATCAGGTTATAACACTTGATCCATAAGATGTTTTAATTCCTAATGTGAGGCAAGGTTGTGGTTTTGCACTGTTTCTGGACTGTCAGGACAATATGTTGACCTTTAGTAGTTCATAATATTCCTGGAGGCATAGTAAGTAGGCAGACAACTAGAAGGTTGCTTGGTCAATAGAATCAAAATAAAATTGAGAGTCAGTGAGAAGGTCAATATGTCAGCTACTACAACAGAAAATAATAATTCTTCACCCAGTTTCTACAAGTAATATAGTTCACAAAACCAGAACAAAATAATTGAAGAGGAGGCAAATCATCTTGAGGAAAGACTGTAATACTACCATAAATATTTATAGAAGACATTTCTCTGATCTTTCCATAAAAAACCTGTGTCAATTTTGCCAGATAACCATGCACTTGAGAAAAAGGAGTACATAGAATTTCAAAAATGGGAAAATATATGGCATCTGTGCTAACACTGATATCGGGTGAACCACAAGAGTTATAAGTAAAAATTCCCAACTATGCATATAAAATAGATAGCAGGGGAACATATGAGTGATCAAGCAATGAATCCACATTCACACTCAAAGTATTTATCCTAATATGGAGCTTTGGGATT